>NC_133619.1:653886621-654101621 GCF_048593235.1 Sminthopsis crassicaudata
GAAAAGCAGGTGGATTTGGGAATCCAGCTGCCCCCCCATCACAGCCTTAGAGGGAAAGGCTCCCCATTTCCACACCAGAGCTGGCTGCAGGGGCGGGGGCAGAATTAGCAGCTAAAAGGAGACACTGTAATATATGAGTGACTAAATATAACAGCTTAGAGTTGTACCCACAGTTCCTTACCGAGTGAAAATTTGGGTTATATAATACAGCCCCCTGCAAGAGAGAAATCAGAAGGAAAGCCCGTCTTATTTGCCCCCCCTCTCCTGCTCTCCTCTTCCAGGGGCACATTGAGAATCTGACAAAGGAGACAAGAGGCCTGTGTGTGTTTCCCACAATAAGGGCAAGAAGGGGGCCTGAAAAAAGCTGGAGAATAGCTTTTTTCCTGGCAGGCAGCAAACAGCACTTTGGCAAGAGGCAAATGGTTCTGCCTGGCCTGAGGTCCTTCCAGGAAGAGAAGGGGCAGGTCAAGGGGGAAGACTCCCAGCCAGAGCTATGGGTGGGAGAGGAGGCCCCTGAGTGGCAGTGGGCACTTGGATCTGTGGAGTCTCCGCTATCTGAGATCTCCTGGGCCCAGATGGAACTCTCTCAGGAGTGGTCCAGAGTCAGGGAAACACTCGGGGCTACTCTCCTCTATGGGAACAGAAATAGTTCTAGAGTATCCTCTTCCAAGTTCTACTTAAAGAAGGAACAAGGACTTGGGTCTAAATAGCATCTGAGATCTAGAGCTAGGAGGGACCATCGAGCCAAACACCCTCAGTTTACAGATAAGGAGGCCTGGAGAGGTCTCACCCAGAGTCACACTGATCTTCTCATTCTTTGTGCTTCTAGCCACAGTGACTGGCACACACGAGGTGCTTAATCAGTACTTGTTGATTGATAAGGAAGGAAATAAGCATTTATTATATGCTAGCTGTTTTTGTTTCAGAAAACTAACCCAGGACTGAATCTATTATCTTATTCTAGAAGTTTATGCATTAGGTCACCCTATCCCAATAAAACAGTTTCATCCCATACCCAACTGAGTCCCACCTTCATCCTAAAACAAAGGGAAATGGGGATGGATAGCCTGTCCCGGCCAGGCTGTATCTAGATCCTTAGTCTTAGTTCTAGGTACCATCTTGCACCCAGTATTTGGCACATAGTAGGCATTTAATAAATTCTTGTTGATGGTTGACTGATTATAATATTTTAAAGTACCTTTTGAATCTATTTTAGTTTCCTGATTCCATCTATGTAGTGTGTAAAAAAACCAACCAAACAAACAAACAAAAAACAGAAGTAACTGAAGGATATACACTTTAAAAATCAGGAAAGTGGGGAAAACTTCAGCTAGGACCTGGACATCACCAACAGGAAACAGTACCTTAAGCCCAACTAGGTGAGATTAAGCCCAACTAGGGCTTGTTCAGTGCATGTTGGGACATGCACACTTTGCAGAAATAGGTAGCCTATTCATGGAAGGAAAGAAGAAAGGGAAAAAAGGAGTAAAGGAAGAAAGGAGAGAGGGAGAAAGGGAGGGAAGGAGAGAGGGAGAAAGGGAGGGAAGGAGAGAGGGAGAAAGGGAGGGAAGGAGAGAGGGAGAAAGGGAGGGAAGGAGAGAGGGAGAAAGGGAGGGAAGGAGAGAGGGAGAAAGGGAGGGAAGGAGAGAGGGAGAAAGGGAGGGAAGGAGAGAGGGAGAAAGGGAGGGAAGGAGAGAGGGAGAAAGGGAGGGAAGGAGAGAGGGAGAAAGGGAGGGAAGGAGAGAGGGAGAAAGGGAGGGAAGGAGAGAGGGAGAAAGGGAGGGAAGGAGAGAGGGAGAAAGGGAGGGAAGGAGAGAGGGAGAAAGGGAGGGAAGGAGAGAGGGAGAAAGGGAGGGAAGGAGAGAGGGAGAAAGGGAGGGAAGGAGAGAGGGAGAAAGGGAGGGAAGGAGAGAGGGAGAAAGGGAGGGAAGGAGAGAGGGAGAAAGGGAGGGAAGGAGAGAGGGAGAAAGGGAGGGAAGGAGAGAGGGAGAAAGGGAGGGAAGGAGAGAGGGAGAAAGGGAGGGAAGGAGAGAGGGAGAAAGGGAGGGAAGGAGAGAGGGAGAAAGGGAGGGAAGGAGAGAGGGAGAAAGGGAGGGAGGAGAGAGGGAGAAAGGGAGGGAAGGAGAGAGGGAGAAAGGGAGGGAAGGAGAGAGGGAGAAAGGGAGGGAAGGAGAGAGGGAGAAAGGGAGGGAAGGAGAGAGGGAGAAAGGGAGGGAAGGAGAGAGGGAGAAAGGGAGGGAAGGAGAGAGGGAGAAAGGGAGGGAAGGAGAGAGGGAGAAAGGGAGGGAAGGAGAGAGGGAGAAAGGGAGGGAAGGAGAGAGGGAGAAAGGGAGGGAAGGAGAGAGGGAGAAAGGGAGGGAAGGAGAGAGGAGAAAGGGAGGGAAGAGAGAGGGAGAAAGGGAGGGAAGGAGAGAGGGAGAAAGGGAGGGAGGAGAGAGGGAGAAAGGGAGGGAGACAGGGAAGGCGGCAGGGAGCTCTACACAAGAAGGAACTTCAGACACATTCTAATGCAGCTCGTTCATTTTACAAAGAAGGAAGCTGAGTCCCAGGGAAATTGAATTACTTTCTAAGGGTAATAAATAATAATAATAATATATATATTTATATAACACTTTATGATATCTCATTTATGAAAGAAAAGCCCTGAGAAGTAATATATCATTACCCCCTTTCTACAGATGAGAAAACTTAGTCTGAGGGAGATTAAGTGACTTGTCCAGCCAGTAAGTATCTGAGGCTGGATTTGAATATATACAATATATAGGAAGTTTTTAAGATAGGATTTGAATTGTATTCAAGACCAGAGTTCAAATCCCACCCTAGATGCTTCCTAATTCTAATTCCAGGCCTTCCCTCTGTTAATTATTTTCTATTTATTCCAAATATAGCTTATTACACATGTGTGTGTATATATGTGTTTGTGTGTATATATGTGTGTGTACACATATATATGTGTGTGTATGTGTATATATGTATGTGTATATATATATATCCCTCTCTTTCCCCAGGGTGATAATCCTAATTCTCCCCAATCTCAAGGGTGGTTCCACACTTTCCTTTCCTAACTGAGCAGTCTCGATTTTCCAATGAGTTACCAAATCCATCCCCACAGCATCTGTTCTATCACTCCCTCTTCCCTCCACTCACACAGACCTATTCTACTTCTCCATTCCTCTGTTCTTGCCTGGGATGCCATAAGCGACTCCAAAGTGGTCTCCCATTCTCCAGAAAACCACAAAGCTGATATTAAAAAAAAATACAGCTAACCATAAAATCCCCCTACTCAAGAATTGCTGATAGCTCCCTATTACTCTTAAACTAGAGACCCTTCAACCTGGCCTACACTATTGTTCTCACCTGTCTTTCCCATTATATTTCCTATTACTCTCCTTCCTACAAGGTAAGTTCTTTATTCTAGTTAAATTGGCTTGACAGTGGGGCAGCTAAGTGGGGCAGCTAGGGGGCGCAGTGGATAGAGCACCAGCCCTGAATTCTGGAGGACCCGAGTTCAAATCTGGTCTCAGACACTTAACACTTCCTGGCTGTGTGACCCTGGGCAAGTCACTTAACCCCAGCCTCAGGAAAAAAAAAAAAAAAAAAAAAGCCCAGAAACAAAACAGTTCCTGAACTCAAAAAACTTGCATTTCATCAAAGAAAAATTTGAAAAGAATATAAAAGCATTGCGGGATGCAGTTAGATCAAAGGCAAGAGATGCAGCCATGTATTTGTTGTTCAGTCATGTTTCAATCCAGCCTGACACTTCTTGTGACCCATTTGAGGTTTTCTTGGCAAAGATATGAGAGCGGCGATTTCATTTCTTTCTCCGGCTTATTTTACAGGTGAGGAAGCTGAGGCAAACAAGGCTTAGTGACTTGCCCAGGGTCATACAGCTAAGAAGTATCTGAGGCCAGATTTGAATTCAGAAAAATGAGTCTTTCTAAAGCTCTGTGCAAAATGGCACCACCTAGCGGCCCCCAACTGCCATGCATAGGGAATACCTAGTTAAGGAAGAAGAGAGAAGAGAGAAAAGAGAGAAAAGAGAGAAAAGAGAGAAAAGAGAGAAGAGAGAGAAGAGAGAGAAGAGAGAGAAGAGAGAGAGAAGAGAGAGAGAGAAGAGAGAGAGAGAGAGAGAGAGAAGAGAGAAGAGAGAAGAGAGAAGAGAGAAGAGAAAAGAGAGAAGAGAGAAGAGAGAAGAGAGAATGAGAGAAGAGAGAAAGGGAGAGAGAGAGAGAGAAAATGAGAGAGAGAGAGAGAGAGAGAGAGAAAAGAGAGAGAGGAAGAGAGAGACAGAGAGAGGACAGAGAGAGACAGAGAGAGACAGAGAGAGACAGAGAGAGACAGAGAGAGACAGAGAGAGAGAGAGAGAGAGAGAGAGAGAGAGACAGAGAGAGACAGAGAGAGACAGAGAGAGACAGAGAGAGACAGAGAGAGACAGAGACAGAGAGAGACAGAGAGAGACAGAGAGAGACAGAGAGAGACAGAGAGAGACAGAGAGAGACAGAGAGAGATTGAGAGATGCTAAAGAAGTAAAATAGACATACTTGGTAATGGGTGAAAGATAGTGATGAGTCTATGATGACTAAAGTTGTGAACCCACGATTAGGAGGAAGGTGTTACCCTCAACAGTAATCAGGAACTTAAAGAGCAGGCTTTGGAGGAGAAAGATAACGAGTTCTCTTTGGACGTGTTGAAGTTAAGATGTCTACTGGACATCCAATTCAAGCTATTTAAAAAGTAGTTGAGTTGTGAAACTGGAGGTCAGAAGAGAGGTTAGTGCTGGACAGGTAGAGCCAATGGCCGTTTCCTTTGTACCACCCTGCATGGCCCTAGATGTAGCACAGGACTTCTCTAGTCTAGGCTCCTCCCCTCATGTCTACAGATACAGACCTAACAAGATTAAGTGACCTACTCAAGATCTCAAAGTAGTAAGTGGCAAAACCAGGATTTGTCTTCAAATCCCTTATTACTCTACTTCCTCCCTGGCCATCCCTCCTATCCCTGCATAGCCACCAAACCACAATGTTTGCATTCCATTACTATCCCATTTTATGCAAATAATCCATCCCATAATTTCTTGAAAGAGGAGTTACCTAGGAGATACAGGAATCCACAGGTTAGTTGTGTGTGGAGGTCATCCTACTCCCATGCTAATTTCTTCTTCATAGGGGTGTATTAAAAGAGGCATCATGACTAGGACTAAGAAAGGACTAGCTCTCTTACTGTGCCTTGGTCAGACAACACCTAGAGCTTCATACCGAGTTCTAGATCCTACATTTCAGGAAGGGTATTGATGCCAAGGAAAACATCCAAAAGAGAATGATCAAGATGGGAAGATCAAATGCAAATTTTCAAGGGCAAATCCTATTTTATTTGACTTTAAATCCCCGTCCCTATACACAATGCCTGCATGTAGCAGGCATCCTAATAAACCCTTCATGAATTACTGAATTGCATGTATTGTGAGAAAACTTGGAATGATAAACATGAAGAAGGGAAAGCTTCAAGGGGGTGGGTGATAGTTGATTTGGCGTACTAGAAGGGCTGCGGCCTAGAAGAAAGATTGGATGTATTCTGCTTGGCTCCAGAGGACAACACCGAGAACTGTGGGTACACAATGAGAAGAAGCCGATATGGGCTCGATGTGCTTCCTAACCATTAGAGTAGTCAAAAAGTGGAATGGGGCTCCTTCGGATGGCTTCCATTGCAGGCCTTCAAGCAAAGGTTGTTTTGTCACTTACTACTTTGGGATCTGAGTAGATCACTTAATCTTGTTACGTTTTGATTTTCATACCTGTAGACATGAATGGAAGGAGTCTAGACAAGAGAAAATATAGATCAGCATTGGTAGGGGAAACTTTCCAGGCCAATGAAATCATAGACCAATCCCTCCACCTAATCATACAATAATAGCTTTAGAGCAAAAAGAGTTCAACCCCCACATTTTTCAAATGAGGAAACCGAGGCTTGAGACATTAAGTTACTTGTCCAAAGTAATTGTATCAAATTCACACCAAGGTTATTTAACTCCAAATTCTGTTCATCTTTAGTCATCAGACTGGGGCCAAAGAACGTCCATAGGTTTCATCTAAAAATCAAACTCAGCCCAGAGGACAAAGGTTTCCTTTAGCCTCTACTTCTGAAGCAACAAGATGGCAGGTAAAACTGGGCTTGAAAATAACACGTCATCCATGAATGTTCTGAGCTAACATTTCTAAGCACTTACAACCTTAAAAGTATTATTTAAATGTTGACTATTAGTTATACAAGAGGCAGTGCTCTATTCACTGAGCCAGGAGGCAAGAAGCTCTGATTTCAAAATTTAGCCTCAGCTACTTACTAACTGTGTGATCTTAGGCAAGTCACCTAATTTCTGCTTGCTTTAATCCACTGGAGGAAAAAAAAAAAAGGCAAACCGATCCAGTATCTTTGCCAAGAAAACCCCGTGGATAACATAATCCAAGAGTTGGACCAACTCAACAAAAAAGAAATGAGTAATGGAATTGAACTCCTTGAGGACAGGCGTGTTTTGTCTTTGTCTCTCTAGTGTCTGGCACGTGATAAAAAACACTTGTGGAATTAAGCCTACCTGGGACTCTTGTAAGATTTCCTTGATCTGTGAAAGCTACATCTGATGACTTTGTGGGACTGGGCGGTGGATCTAATAGCAAATCCCTGGTCAAGGAGGCAGGAGGGCGGAAGTCCAAGCTGAGTGCTCATCCCCTCTCCCCTCCAAGCTTAAAGAGGCCAAGGGAAATGGGAAAGTGACAAAAGCCCAGAAGGCTGAATTAGCCTGAAGACTTCAGGCTCCAAATGGTTTGTTGCCAAGGACTGGGAATTGGCAAACATGAGAGATTTGCTGGGAAATATGACATTTGGGACAGTAAAGCCATACTTGCTATCTGCATAGAAACATGCCTAAATTGTTTAGTGGGCAGCAGGATTTGTGAGCTTAATTCAGGTGAGCTCATCAACTTCCTAGCGAGTTTAAAAGGCGGTGCATCCCATCTGTGAGCAAGGGATACTCTTCAAGCTAACCAAGCAGGCAGCTGTCAATGAAGAATCAGAATAGAATTTAGGGTTTATAAAGCACCCTCCGAACATCCTAACATTTGATCCTTATAACAATCCTGAGAGACAGAGGCTGGCATTAGCCCCATTTTACAGAGGAGGAAACTGAGGCAGATGTTAACGTATCCAGAGTCACAGAACTAGTAAGTGTCTAAGGCCACATTTGAACTCAAGTCTTACCTAACTCCAGATCTAAAACTCTATCTACCTAATTAGTAAATGGATGTAAGGATCCCCCTGAAAACTCATCTACTCAACATCATGTACAAGAAAAACAATATCTAGAAAAGAAATCTTTCATATACATAGTTATATTATTGGGAACAAAGACAAGAGCTAATTTTCAAAAATAATTTTGTAAACATATTAAATAATTTAAAGGACAACGAAGATGGAATGTATACTTTGGGATAAAAATAGAAGAGAAAGACAGTTAACCGCAGTAGAAAGAATGCTGCTCATCCCTGATACATACTAGCTGTGTCACTCGGGGCAAATTGCTCAACCTCTCTTGCGTTCTCATTTGGAAAATGGGAGAGTCAGACTAGATGTCCTCTAAATGTATGATCATCCTCAGAATCTTGCCACCATATTTAAGCTATAGGGAGCTTCCAGTAAGACTGATGCAAATGTTCTCATCACAAGGCTGGGCTGACCTGATTACCTGACAAGGATCAAGGTGGGGGAAGCCTTGATAGCTTGGAAATAATTGAGACCTCTTCCGCTTTTGTGTCCTCTCCTCTGATGAGGTTTCTGGGGAGCACAGCCCCCCTAACTTTTTTCCTCCTTTCTGCCAAGTCTTATTGGTACCTTGGCTAATCAGGCAAATCTGGGATCAATTAAGGACTTATCCAAAGAGAATTGAGGTTCTCACCATGCTTTTATTATGAACTCTAGAGGCTTGATCTCAAAACTGCAGTGTCCTCTGAAAATGCTGAGATACCAAGTAAGAAACTGGGGTTACAGGGCTGGAGATGGCCAGTCCCAAGACAGGTATCTATATCTTGGAGATTTCCTAAAAAGAGCCAATCAGAGAACAGTCTGCCAGAGCAATTCCAACAGAATAAGGGATTTCTAATCTAATCAAATAATCATCCCTCATATAAAGTCCCATCCATCCATAACAGCAATAATTGCACAATTTCACAATTTCCATCCCAAATCTTAAGCACACACCTTATCTCTCTATTCCACACAAACCAAAGCAGGCAAGTCCGATAGGAATAAAAACTTTACCTTTGGGATTCCACTCCAATGTGCCGGTTCCGTTTCCATCACTCTGTGACCTCAGGAAAGTTGTAGTCATCACATTTCTAAATTTTTGGAGAAAGTTTAATTTTGGTTCCAGGGGAAACAAGGTAGAATCTCATCCATTGATTCAATCTCCTAAGTGGAAGTGAATCATTTCAGAGGTTAACTGAAAAGAAAACCACACGTTAATTGAAACTACTTAGGATGTCCCTCACTAAGAAGTGACTTTCTGTTGGAATACATGGCTGGAGATCCCACCCAGAATGGATCTCCTCTTGTGAAGGGATGAAACAAGGAGCCTGAGACAGTGGCTGTTCTCTGACATCTCTGACCTAGAGGCCGTTGCATTTTCTCTCCTCCCCCCTCCTCCCTCTGCCTCCAATTTACCTCATTCCCAGTCCCCAACACCTGTGTCAGCAAAGGCTGCCCTGCAACTCCTTCAGATGCTGTGATCCACAGCTGGGGAGGCTCTCGGGGAATTGACCTGTCCCTTAACAATTCTCCGGTTTCTTTTGTTGTTGTTATTCTTCCTCCCTCCTCCCGCCCCCAGCATGGTCAGCACACCGAGGAACACAAGCAGCACTATCACTTCTGGATGGTTGTAGCAGGTGTTGATCCTGTGAAATGTCATGGAGGCAAACTTTCAAATGGAGAAGAGGACTGTGGTCAGAACAAGCATTTAAGTGTCTCATCAGTCTCCTGGCTCGGCCCTTTGATGTGTTGGCCCATTTAATTACCCCCAATAAAAAATTCTTACCGGGGCTCTTCTTGTAATTCTTGTCCCACATTCAGATGCCATATGTTGGACTACATATGGAGAACTGCTGGAATAATCATGTTGAACTTTCACCTGGTTCATCCATGCTTTTTAAGATTCCCCTCATTCGTAGTGCCTCTGAATCCACCAACCTCTTATGTCAGAAAAGGACAGTAAGGACAGAAACTGAGCTTTGGGTCTGCATTCCTGCAGAAGCCCACCCCACCATGTGTGCTTGTTCACTGAAAGACCACACTTGAGTATCCATTACTAATAAACTGCCTTGACTTGTAATTCATTGAAGGCTTGTTTTCCTTTTCAGTACATTATTCACAATCTCCTCAATCCAGTCTTCTTAAGGTTATGATGATCCATGGATATTCATGAAGAAATTTACAAACACATTTTAACAGGATTAAAACACCCATAATTAAATAGACAAAAGCCAGGACCAGAACAAAGGCTGCCGTTGTTCTTGTCTTTTTTCTTTCATGTTTCTACTACAAGCATATACATTTAGAATTCATCATTTAGGAGTCGAAATTCATGGTCTTGAAGACAGAAACTGTAGATGTTTCAGACACTGCCTGATAGTTAACCTGTCTCTTTTTTTCTTTATTTTCTCTGGAGAGTTCCTCAAAAATCAACTGCCTTATAAAAAACAAGCAAGACTTCAGTTTCCCCATCTGAGTACTTATCTAACAACCGCAAAAGAATAAGAACAGTAATAATAATTGGATTTTATGTAGCATTAAGTATATGGCAAGCACTATTCTAAGTTCTTTGCAAATATTTTCTCATTTGATTTGGTGTTAGTTTCTTTTATTTCCAAATTGGGAAAATGTGTGTAACTTTTGAGGATCACATGGCCAAAGCCTTGTCTGAAGTTTTTATATAAACCTCATCGAGGCAATTTCTGGCCTCAGATAACTACATTCTTATAAGGAATACAAAACACAAAAAAGGCTCCAGAAGAAGGAGTGGAGAGGGTGACCAATGTGAACCAAACAGTTACGGAGAAAGTGAAAAAATCTAGAGAGTTCGGTTTGTTGATGAAGAAACTTGACTTCTATAGAAATGGTCACATAGGTCACAAATAACAAAAGGATTTGAACCTAGGTATTCTCATTATAAACAACACTTTATACCTTCTCACCATGCTTTTATTATGAGCTATCTCAGACAACCTTCTTTTAATAAGTTTATAAAAAAGAAAAATTATATTCGTATTTGTTGCCTCAGACAGGTTCATGAAACTACTAAGTTTCAGAGTTGGTGCTTCCAATTTCAAGAATCTTTGCATTGAAGATTTCTTTATAAAAATTTTGTTTTTGTTGCATTGGATCTATTCTTCCCTTCTGCAACTATAATCCATCCCCTTAATTTGTTGTAGATATTCAATAGTTTGTGTGTGTGTGTGTGTGTGTGTGTGTGTGTGTGTGTGTGTGTGTGTGAGAGAGAGAGAGAGAGAGAGAGAGAGAGAGAGAGAGAGAGAGAGAGAGAGAGAGAGAGAGAGAGATTGGAAGAGGAAGCTTTGAAAACTTATAAATTTGATAAGTTGTATGGACAGATGAGGATATAAAATATTTTAACAATGTTGTCTTTATTCAGGAAGTCATAATCAGTGACTAAACTGAAGAAATGAATACGAGAAAAGATTCTTTTTAGTTAAAATCCAGAACAAAGCTTGAAAATCCAGGCCAGATTAAAAAAAACAAAACAAAAAAACACTCGAGGTGTCCTCAGCTGTTCTTCCTTATCTTCATCCTCCAAGGATATTGTTTTAATTTCACATCCCTCTATTCTTGGTAACCTGTAAAAGTTTCTCAAGTAGCTCCCAACTGTATCTTTAAAAATTATTTTAATTCATAATCATTATTAATTAGTAATTTTTGATAGGTGTACCATCACCAATCAATAAAAATAGTGGCTGATATTTTCTACGTGGAACAAATTTCAAGCCTTTGATGACATTCTTGAGATTGCATGAAGTCAGCACTATTTGTCTTATTACTGAAATGATAACCACATCTCTAAGGGAAGAGAGAATCTTGAATCTATAACTAACTTAAGTCTTCCTTTTCTCATATCCATTCTCTTAGTGGCAGATCCCAGCTTTACAGCACAGCAGCAGAGTCCAGACCAGTGAGGGTCTTCCTCTTTATGATTCTTAATCAGGTCCTTAGAGGTAAAGCTTCATCTCCCTTCCTGGAAGTAAAAAGGGAATCACAGAGAGATCAAAATCCTCTTTTCTGCTGCGAATAGGAAAGGCAGGCTGGTATTTTCCATAAGTATTCTAGCTTGGTAATAGCTTTCTGATTTGCTACTAGGCTAAGTCCCTTTGCTGCACTATGGGCTAGTACAGTGTCCCCAGATTTAATCTTTTTGATGTAAGTGATCCTTATAACCCTTGTATGCATTTTTGTCAGACATCTTCCAAATCCCAATCACCATTTTCATCACAAATTTTTTTTTTCATAAATTCATAGACCACAGGGTCAGGAGGGAATGTTTCTTGTATTCTATTTGTAATTCTTGTTGATTGATAGAGAAGAGAGTTGTAAGAGACCCGAGAAGGTCATCTAATTGAATCCTCAGAAGGAGGAAAGAAAAACAACACAGGTGGCCTCTATAACTTCAGCAAAATGAAATATAAAATCCTTTCTACTTTGCAGTTCTTGAGTAGATAGCATCTGCAACAAGTATAAAACTTTCTAAATGTTCAATTTTCCTTTTCTTTCTTTAAACAAAGATTAATGTATTTCCTAGGGGTATTATTTTGCTTTCTGAACACCAAATGGCTGGCTAAAACATTTCCCCTGCTTTGGTTTTTCCTACTTTGAAAGATATCAGTATTGGAATAGAATCTTTATATATTACTACTCATTGCCTATGTATCCTTCTCTGAAAGGGCTGATTATTGGGGCCCAATTTCTACTTAAAGAAAGACATATATTTAATTTACATTTTAACATATTGAACATGTATTGGTTAACCTGCCATGGGTAGGGGGGGAAGGAGGGGAAAATTAGAACAAAAGGTTTGGCAATTGTCAATGTTGTAAAATTACCCATGCATACATCTGGTAAATAAAAACTATTAAATTAAAAAAAAAAAAGAATTATCAAGCAGAAGACTGGCAATCAAATGAGGATTTCTTATATGTATATATGCATATATGTATGTATGTCTAGATGTATGAGTGAACGTGCATGTTTCAACTATGGGAAGCTATGAAATGAATAAAAATGCAAAAGAGTCAAAAAAATTAAAAAAAAAGACATATTCTTGAATTGGAAAGTTGTTAAAGGACAGGTCAATTCTCCAAGAGCCTCCACAGCTGTGGATCATAGCATCTGAAGGAGTTGCAAGGCAGCCTTTTCTGACACAGGTGTTGCAGATTGGGTATGAGATAAATTGGAGGCAGAGGGAGGAGGAGAGAGAGGTCAGACAAGGCAATGGCCTCTCAGTCTCCTTGTTTCATCCCTTCACAAGAGGAGATCCATTCTGGGTTGGGTCTCCAGCAGCCACTGTCAGATGGTTCCTTGTGTATTCCAGCAGTTCACCTGTATAGTCCAACATATGGCATCCGAACATGGGACAAGAATTACAAGAAGAACCACAGCTGTTCATGAGAAGGATCCTTCCAGAATTAAGGAAGAAGAGTCCCGGTAAGAATTTTTTATTGGGATAATTAAATGGGCCAACACATCAAAGGGCCAAGCCAGGAGACTGATGAAACACTTAAATGCTTGTTCTGACCACAGTCCTCTTCTCCATTTGAAAGTTTGCCTCCATGACACTTCACAAGATCAACACCTGCTACCAGAAGTGAGAGTGCCTCTTGCGTTTTTCAGTGTGTGGGCAATGCTAGGGGATGGGGGAAAGAATAACAGCAAAAAATAAATAAATAAATAAATTTTTTAAAATGGAGAATTGTTAAGGGACAGATCAATTCCCCAAGAGCCTCCCTCGCTCTGGATCATAGCATCTGAAGGAGTTGCAGGGCAGCCTTTGCTGACACAGGTGTTGGGGACTGGGAATGAGATAAATTGGAGGCAGAGGGAGGAGGAGAGAGAGGTCAGACAAGGCAATGGCCTCTCAGTCTCCTTGTTTCATCCCTTCACAAGAGGAGATCCATTCTGGGTTGGGTCTCCAGCAGCCACTGTCAGATGGTTCCTTGTGTATTCCAGCAGTTCACCTGTATAGTCCAACATATGGCATCCGAACATGGGACAAGAATTACAAGAAGAACCACAGCTGTTCATGAGAAGGATCCTTCCAGAATTAAGGAAGAAGAGTCCCGGTAAGAATTTTTTATTGGGATAATTAAATGGGCCAACACATCAAAGGGCCAAGCCAGGAGACTGATGAAACACTTAAATGCTTGTTCTGACCACAGTCCTCTTCTCCATTTGAAAGTTTGCCTCCATGACACTTCACAAGATCAACACCTGCTACCAGAAGTGAGAGTGCCTCTTGCGTTTTTCAGTGTGTGGGCAATGCTAGGGGATGGGGGAAAGAATAACAGCAAAAAATAAATAAATAAATAAATTTTTTAAAATGGAGAATTGTTAAGGGACAGATCAATTCCCCAAGAGCCTCCCTCGCTCTGGATCATAGCATCTGAAGGAGTTGCAGGGCAGCCTTTGCTGACACAGGTGTTGGGGACTGGGAATGAGATAAATTGGAGGCAGAGGGAGGAGGAGAGAGAGGTCAGACAAGGCAATGGCCTCTCAGTCTCCTTGTTTCATCCCTTCACAAGAGGAGATCCATTCTGGGTTGGGTCTCCAGCAGCCACTGTCAGATGGTTCCTTGTGTATTCCAGCAGTTCACCTGTATAGTCCAACATATGGCATCCGAACATGGGACAAGAATTACAAGAAGAACCACAGCTGTTCATGAGAAGGATCCTTCCAGAATTAAGGAAGAAGAGTCCCGGTAAGAATTTTTTATTGGGATAATTAAATGGGCCAACACATCAAAGGGCCAAGCCAGGAGACTGATGAAACACTTAAATGCTTGTTCTGACCACAGTCCTCTTCTCCATTTGAAAGTTTGCCTCCATGACACTTCACAAGATCAACACCTGCTACCAGAAGTGAGAGTGCCTCTTGCGTTTTTCAGTGTGTGGGCAATGCTAGGGGATGGGGGAAAGAATAACAGCAAAAAATAAATAAATAAATAAATTTTTTAAAATGGAGAATTGTTAAGGGACAGATCAATTCCCCAAGAGCCTCCCTCGCTCTGGATCATAGCATCTGAAGGAGTTGCAGGGCAGCCTTTGCTGACACAGGTGTTGGGGACTGGGAATGAGATAAATTGGAGGCAGAGGGAGGAGGAGAGAGAGGTCAGACAAGGCAATGGCCTCTCAGTCTCCTTGTTTCATCCCTTCACAAGAGGAGATCCATTCTGGGTTGGGTCTCCAGCAGCCACTGTCAGATGGTTCCTTGTGTATTCCAGCAGTTCACCTGTATAGTCCAACATATGGCATCCGAACATGGGACAAGAATTACAAGAAGAACCACAGCTGTTCATGAGAAGGATCCTTCCAGAATTAAGGAAGAAGAGTCCCGGTAAGAATTTTTTATTGGGATAATTAAATGGGCCAACACATCAAAGGGCCAAGCCAGGAGACTGATGAAACACTTAAATGCTTGTTCTGACCACAGTCCTCTTCTCCATTTGAAAGTTTGCCTCCATGACACTTCACAAGATCAACACCTGCTACCAGAAGTGAGAGTGCCTCTTGCGTTTTTCAGTGTGTGGGCAATGCTAGGGGATGGGGGAAAGAATAACAGCAAAAAATAAATAAATAAATAAATTTTTTAAAATGGAGAATTGTTAAGGGACAGATCAATTCCCCAAGAGCCTCCCTCGCTCTGGATCATAGCATCTGAAGGAGTTGCAGGGCAGCCTTTGCTGACACAGGTGTTGGGGACTGGGAATGAGATAAATTGGAGCCACTGTCAGTGGCTGCTCTGTATTCCAACAGAAAGTCACTTCTTAGTGAGGGACATCCTAAGTAGTTTCAATTAACGTATGGTTTTCTTTTCAGTTAACCTCTGAAATGATTCGCTTCCACTTAGGAGATTGAATCAATGGATGAGATTCTACCTTGTTTCCCCTGGAACCAAAATTAAACTTTCTCCAAAAATTTAGAAATGTGATGACTACAACTTTCCTGAGGTCACAGAGTGATGGAAACGGAACCGGCACATTGGAGTGGAATCCCAAAGGTAAAGTTTTTATTCCTATCGGACTTGCCTGCTTTGGTTTGTGTGGAATAGAGAGATAAGGTGTGTGCTTAAGATTTGGGATGGAAATTGCGAAATTGTGCAATTATTGCTGTTATGGATGGATGGGAACTTTATATGTGGGATGATTATTTGATTAGATTAGAAATCCCTTATTCTGTTGGAATTGCTCTGGCAGACTGCTCTCTGATTGGCTCTTTTTAGGAAACCTCCAAGATATAGATACCTGTCTTGGGACTGGCCATCTCCAGCCCTGTGTATTATGATTTTAAAGGAAAGTTCGGATTCACTCCTATAAATGATGCTCTCAAGCTCAATTAAAAAGTTAAAGTAAAAAGTTTTAATCAAACAAGACAAGGTGCAGACAATTTAGATTTACACAGACAAACAAATAGGAACAAGAACAATTAACAACATGACAATTATAGCAGATAGAGGAAGAGAATACATCACCAATTCAAGGGAACCTCAAAAACTCAAATGGCTGGGAGTCCCGTTTCAGCCTCAATCAACTTGAATTGTGTAAAGATTTTTCCGGGCGAAGCGTCCTCCCCTTGGATGAGACTCAGTGGAAAGGTGAGATTCTCAATCTTATATACCTCTCTTAAACAAAGAGGGCTTTCAGCCAAGAAGTCTGGCACGTATACATGTGTAGAAATACGTGACTTTCTAGTGTTTTGACTTACTCCATATATTATCTTGACATATATATATATATATATATATATGTGACCATCCGGTGTTTTGACTCATTCCATATTGTCTATACCTTGACGTATTTCCTTATTAATAGTATATGCTCAAGGAGGGAGCCACCCGCCCTAAGCATAGACATTCCCAGGAATGGCTAGTTCCTGGTATCTATTGTCAAGGACATATAGAGTTCATGGAACGGTCAAATTCCCATAATTTAGAAGCTCAGGCCTGTTAGATTTGAGTGAGCTTACAATTCTAATATGAAATTTTAATTTCTCATTCACCTTGTAACCCCAGTTTCTTACTTGGTGTCTCAGCATTTTCAGAAGACACTGCCATTTTGAGATGAAGCCTCTAAAGTTCGAGGTTTGCCTGCCTTCATGTTCTGCTCAGAAATCCTTTCTGGATCGTTGAAGCAGTTCCTGTTCTATCAGAGGGGCCAAGTGGAGCTACTCCAGGCCCCACTTTTTCCCTCCTTTGGAATCCCTGACAGACTTGGGATGCCCCTCCTAGCACGGGGCTGTCTTGAGCACTGCTATTCTCTATATAAGCAGCAGCTGAGTTCAGTGCACAAATGACTGCAGACCACCTAACACAGTGAACCGTCCATCTCAAACTGGATTCTCTGGCTGAGATGAGGGCCTTTGTATTGCTGATAACTCTGGGGTTGTCGGGAAGAGACTTGCTCTTGCCATAAGTTCTTGCATTTTTTAGTTTTTATTTTTGATTTATTTGCTTCACATTGGGTTGGTCAAAATTATATAGTGCTGAGACCTCCCAGGTATCTAGGGAGAGGTAATTCAATAATTGAAATATTCAGAAGGAGAGTGTGTAATGTGCCTCAGTTTCCCTAGATTGTCATCTTTATTAATATATCTTTGGCATTTGGCAGACATAAAAATACAATCTGTTCTGGGATAACTGTTTCCAAGAGAACCGGTGGAAGCAATTTTTATGGTATGGAATTATTGTAATCAATGGTATTATCCCGTTGCCACTATGCCTACCCTGTATAATTACATTAGTAACCAAAATAGTTCAATGGTACCTATTGAAATATTGCATACAGAAGATATTAAAATGATGATTCTTCAGAGAAAAAGCTGTGTTAGAGGGGTATAATCTTGATGATGAACTTGATCAACAATGTATAGATATGTTAACTGATTTGAACAGTGTGCAAGTTCGTAGAAATACGACAAAATCATGTATACATTTCAAGGAGAAATTGTGTGGAATAGAGAAAAAGTGAAGAATGTACAGGAATGTGTGAATTCTTTTTCTGTATCTTATTTTCATTATTTCTGTGTTTCCCCTATGACCTGTATAGTATGTGCAGGCTCATATTTACTTGAGCCTTGGCCGGCTATAACCATATTTACTTAACCTGAGCTGATGACATTTATCAGTATTTGACATTTATCGATATTTAGTCCATTAGCTTGACCAATGTCCTATCTGAAGCCTGATTTTCTGTTTCTTAGAAATCAGAGGATTTTGGGGAAACAGAAACCTTCCATTGCAATCTCTCTGGATAGCAACAACCAATTAGATGCCTCCCCCGCCCCTTCTCAATGCTCTCTTATGTGTGATGTAATGTCTTGTATAAGAGCTGCATACCTTTACTACTTCTTTAGCCCTCCAACCACAAGATTTCTCTTTCCCTTGTCTCGTGATAGAAGGGCTCATCCTCTGGAGGTTTTAGTAAACAATCTTTCTGCTTTCTACCGAGGGATCTCTGAGTAGTCGTTTTGGTGTAAGGGTCTTCTACATCCCTCACAGGTTAATGCCTTGTAGTCTTTTGGAGTAGTGGTATTTTCCTGCCAAATCTCTTATCTTGTGTGATGCTACTTTAAAATTTACAAACTCAAATTTCATCAAAAGTAAATGAGACAGAATTATAGATATCTGCTTGGGTCATATGAGCAGTGATTATAAAATGACGTCCAGATTCCTGGGAGAAAGCCTGGTAAGTTTTCTTTTGAACTTCACTTATTAATGGTTTAAGGGAGTCTTGTTTTGGTGGATCCAGTCTATATCAAAGGTAGATGAGATCAAGGTTAAAGTAACCATTGCAAACAGACTCTGGTACAGTGTCGGGTTAAATTAAGCCACGAGCAAGTAAAAGAGTAAGGTTATCCCTGAAAGCGCATTCATATTTCTACTGAAAAATTTTGTGGCCAGTACCATGTATAAATTATTAATCATTACAATTGGATAAAACGATGTATTTGTAATTACAGGCAACAACAACAACAACAACAACAACAACAACAACAACAACAACAACAACAACAACAACAACAACAACAACAACAACAACAACAACAACAACAACAACAACAACAACAACAACAACAACAACAACAACAACAACAACAACAACAACAACAACAACAACAACAACAACAACAACAACAACAACAACAACAACAACAACAACAACAACAACAACAACAACAACAACAACAACAACAACAACAACAACAACAACAACAACAACAACAACAACAACAACAACAACAACAACAACAACAACAACAACAACAACAACAACAACAACAACAACAACAACAACAACAACAACAACAACAACAACAACAACAACAACAACAACAACAACAACAACAACAACAACAACAACAACAACAACAACAACAACAACAACAACAACAACAACAACAACAACAACAACAACAACAACAACAACAACAACAACAACAACAACAACAACAACAACAACAACAACAACAACAACAACAACAACAACAACAACAACAACAACAACAACAACAACAACAACAACAACAACAACAACAACAACAACAACAACAACAACAACAACAACAACAACAACAACAACAACAACGCAGCTGCGGCCTCGTTCGAGGCGGGGCTAGGCGGCCCGCGCCCCGGCGGCTCCCGCCGCCGCGTCGCGGGCAGCTGCGGCCTCGTTCGAGGCGGGGCTAGGCGGCCCGCGCCCCGGCGGCTCCCGCCGCCGCGTCGCGGGCAGCTGCGGCCTCGTTCGAGGCGGGGCTAGGCGGCCCGCGCCCCGGCGGCTCCCGCCGCCGCGTCGCGGGCAGCTGCGGCCTCGTTCGAGGCGGGGCTAGGCGGCCCGCGCCCCGGCGGCTCCCGCCGCCGCGTCGCGGGCAGCTGCGGCCTCGTTCGAGGCGGGGCTAGGCGGCCCGCGCCCCGGCGGCTCCCGCCGCCGCGTCGCGGGCAGCTGCGGCCTCGTTCGAGGCGGGGCTAGGCGGCCCGCGCCCCGGCGGCTCCCGCCGCCGCGTCGCGGGCAGCTGCGGCCTCGTTCGAGGCGGGGCTAGGCGGCCCGCGCCCCGGCGGCTCCCGCCGCCGCGTCGCGGGCAGCTGCGGCCTCGTTCGAGGCGGGGCTAGGCGGCCCGCGCCCCGGCGGCTCCCGCCGCCGCGTCGCGGGCAGCTGCGGCCTCGTTCGAGGCGGGGCTAGGCGGCCCGCGCCCCGGCGGCTCCCGCCGCCGCGTCGCGGGCAGCTGCGGCCTCGTTCGAGGCGGGGCTAGGCGGCCCGCGCCCCGGCGGCTCCCGCCGCCGCGTCGCGGGCAGCTGCGGCCTCGTTCGAGGCGGGGCTAGGCGGCCCGCGCCCCGGCGGCTCCCGCCGCCGCGTCGCGGGCAGCTGCGGCCTCGTTCGAGGCGGGGCTAGGCGGCCCGCGCCCCGGCGGCTCCCGCCGCCGCGTCGCGGGCAGCTGCGGCCTCGTTCGAGGCGGGGCTAGGCGGCCCGCGCCCCGGCGGCTCCCGCCGCCGCGTCGCGGGCAGCTGCGGCCTCGTTCGAGGCGGGGCTAGGCGGCCCGCGCCCCGGCGGCTCCCGCCGCCGCGTCGCGGGCAGCTGCGGCCTCGTTCGAGGCGGGGCTAGGCGGCCCGCGCCCCGGCGGCTCCCGCCGCCGCGTCGCGGGCAGCTGCGGCCTCGTTCGAGGCGGGGCTAGGCGGCCCGCGCCCCGGCGGCTCCCGCCGCCGCGTCGCGGGCAGCTGCGGCCTCGTTCGAGGCGGGGCTAGGCGGCCCGCGCCCCGGCGGCTCCCGCCGCCGCGTCGCGGGCAGCTGCGGCCTCGTTCGAGGCGGGGCTAGGCGGCCCGCGCCCCGGCGGCTCCCGCCGCCGCGTCGCGGGCAGCTGCGGCCTCGTTCGAGGCGGGGCTAGGCGGCCCGCGCCCCGGCGGCTCCCGCCGCCGCGTCGCGGGCAGCTGCGGCCTCGTTCGAGGCGGGGCTAGGCGGCCCGCGCCCCGGCGGCTCCCGCCGCCGCGTCGCGGGCAGCTGCGGCCTCGTTCGAGGCGGGGCTAGGCGGCCCGCGCCCCGGCGGCTCCCGCCGCCGCGTCGCGGGCAGCTGCGGCCTCGTTCGAGGCGGGGCTAGGCGGCCCGCGCCCCGGCGGCTCCCGCCGCCGCGTCGCGGGCAGCTGCGGCCTCGTTCGAGGCGGGGCTAGGCGGCCCGCGCCCCGGCGGCTCCCGCCGCCGCGTCGCGGGCAGCTGCGGCCTCGTTCGAGGCGGGGCTAGGCGGCCCGCGCCCCGGCGGCTCCCGCCGCCGCGTCGCGGGCAGCTGCGGCCTCGTTCGAGGCGGGGCTAGGCGGCCCGCGCCCCGGCGGCTCCCGCCGCCGCGTCGCGGGCAGCTGCGGCCTCGTTCGAGGCGGGGCTAGGCGGCCCGCGCCCCGGCGGCTCCCGCCGCCGCGTCGCGGGCAGCTGCGGCCTCGTTCGAGGCGGGGCTAGGCGGCCCGCGCCCCGGCGGCTCCCGCCGCCGCGTCGCGGGCAGCTGCGGCCTCGTTCGAGGCGGGGCTAGGCGGCCCGCGCCCCGGCGGCTCCCGCCGCCGCGTCGCGGGCAGCTGCGGCCTCGTTCGAGGCGGGGCTAGGCGGCCCGCGCCCCGGCGGCTCCCTTATTACTGCACAGTTGTAGTGACTTTATTGGGTGATTGTTTCCCTTACACACACTTTTCGCTGTTATTCTGTTCATTTAGGTTAATGGATGACTGTGGTGGCTGGAGGTTTACCCACCTTTTTAATTAGGTTTTAGTCAGACTTCCCTTTATTGCTCATGTTAGTCCCTGCGGTGCCCGCGGTTATCCGAGGTGTCATGGACTACTTTAAGAAGTGAGCTCGTTACCTGCTCCTTTAAACTCGGGTCACGTGTTGAGGCCATTCTCACCGAGTTGTGCAAACTTGCTTGTGTAGGTTTAATAAAAATTAACAGTGAGGCTTGGACCAAACCTTTGCCTGGGGGACTGATTAAAGCCCATTTAAGCATTTTCAGTGCTTTGTTTTGTGTTAAGCTACACAAACTAATAAATAAATTTTTGACAAAATTTGAGTTTCTGTAACTATGTCAGCATTAAACTTTTGGTTTTTTTTTTCCTAATTGTACATTGTCAGGTCTTGTCCCAGATGATTGTATTACTCTCTTAATAGCCTTTAACAAAATCCTGGCCACAAGCACTGGGTAAGGAGTAAGCCTTTGTTCTGGCTGGACTGGGAGGTTCACCCACTCAATCACACTGTCTCCTTGATGAAGGACGGCTGTGGGGGCCTCTTGTGTAGCAAAAACTGATATTTCCAAGGGTTTCCGAGTGACTCTTTCAACCACATTGGATAAAGCCAGTTCAACTTGTCTCAAAGCCTCTTGAGCTTCTTTTGTAAATTTAAAGCAGGCAGTGTCTCTTCTTAAGATGTCATATAAAGGTTGTAATCGACAGGTAGTCAAGCCTAGCATGGGACGCATCCATTGGATGTCTCCTATCAGTTTCCGGAAGTCATTTAAGGTGTTTAGCTTCTCTGTTCTTAAGGAGAGTTTTTGTACTGTAAGCACCTTAGGATATACTTCGTATCCTAAATATTGAAAAGGAGCATGTCTTTGAATCTTTTCTGAAGTTATGTGCAATTTATAATTCCTCAGTGTTTCCATGGTCTTTTGTAGACATGCTTCTAACATTTGTTCCTCAGGTGCACATCCCAAAATATCATCCATATAATGTAACAATATTACTTTTGGAAATGCTTTTCTTATTGGAGCATGAGCAGCAGCAACATACATTTGGCACATAGTAGGGCTGTTTTTCATTCTCTGTGGCAAAACTGTCCATTCGTATCTTTTATAAGGCTCAGCTAAGTTAACGCTGGGCACTGAAAAAGCAAATCTTTTCATATCCTCCTTATCTAGAGGGATAGAATAGAAAGAATCCTTAATGTCTCTAACCCCCAGAGGCCATTCTCTAGGCCAGGGGTTCTCAAACTACGGCCCGTGATATGTGTATATATACCTATATGTATGTGTGTATACATCTATGTGTATGTGTGTGTATACCTATATATACATACACATATAAATATATATGTAAATATATAATTGCTGCTTTTGGAGGTCCTGAAAGTTTGCCCTTCCCATGCTTTTTTTTTTTGGGGGGGGGGAGGTACAAAACCAGCCTATTTCCTATGTCAGAAGCAGACACTTCTCATACCTCTGTAAGGGCCCTTTAAATGGGCCGACACAGTGCATCGGGAGATTGAGGCCCGGAAGTAATTTCTGTGGATATTAGGACTGCCCTTGGGCGGGATCCTGGCCATATTGAGATAGTTTCGTAATGGGTGACTCTCTTGCTGATTGGCTGTGTGTGTGACCTCACAGGCCCTATGTAAGCCCACTGCAGGCAGCAATCACCCTCTTTAACCTGGCCTTCTTCACCTTGGCTTCCTAGCCTGGGTGGCCAAGCCAAGATGGGTAGCCAAAAGAGGTAAGAGTTTTGGTAGTGAACACGTGGGTCTTCTGACCAGGTGTTCACTCGGGAACCAACAAGTCAGGGCATCAGTCAGGGCATTATGTGAGTAGGTATAATAAAGGCTTTTAAGATTACACGTGGTTGTTCTTGTGTGCGCTACCTACCGGTTATTAAACTATAGATTCAAGAGATTGTGGCCAGAGACCTTTGAAGGCCTCAGAGGAGGCGAGCCGGGTAGAGTTCACACTGCAGAGGACAGTGGTAAAAGGTACTCTGGTGGGTCTAGGACAGACTAGTAATTGTAACTGCCAGGAGAGCACGTTACATACCTCCTAAGTGGAATATTCTGCAGATCCCACACACCCACCCACGTGACTGCACCAACCAACAGGAGGGGCTTCCGTGTCTCCCCCGACCCAGAAGTGGAACCACAGCCCGGTGACTCTGGGCTGCACTGAGGCAACCGCAGCAGGCCCCGCCCCAGCTGAAGCGCCGCCCGCTCCCGGGGGAATCTACAGTGGGTCCTTGTTGAGCGAGCTGAATCATCTCTCTTGGTGGCAGGTCCTGGAAGCGTTCAAACTCAGATCTTCCCGACTCCAGGCCCGCCAGCTTCCACATAAATCTTAGCTAGTGCTAATAAGGTTTTGACACATGCAGCACCCAGTTTTATTAAAGCACACACAAGCACAGGAATAAATGGAGCTTTCCTCCAGATCATAAATGGCGCCCCCTAATGGGCAGCCAGGCGTGCGACGTGTAGAGGGCCCAAACTCTGGAGGAGTACACTTGAAACAAGGATGAGTAAAACAGGGTGTTTCCTCAGTGTGATTGGTGAGATAGCGGTTCTCTAGTTCACATATACTTAGTGCTTACTGTGATAGAATGGTTCTACAGTTGGCCCATGGTCAGTGTGCTATAGTGATGTAATTATGCAAAGGACTTGAGAGGACTTGAAATAAGTAAACTTGAGTGTGTATGGGCTCAACCTCAGATATGGTCAGCCGGTTTCCTCTGGGCTGAAGGGTCTCATACCTCCCCCAGAATTCCCCCAGTATCTGCGGCCCTCTACGGATGGGCAGCACCAGGCTTGGAATCCAGACCCATTTCACTCTCTTTGCCTCAATTCTCTCATCTGTAAAAATGCACCCGAGAAGGAAAACCACGTCTTTGCCCAGAAAACCCAGGATCCAGAAGAAACACAACCGGAGCGAATGGACAACAGAAATAGGCCTGAAGGGCAGCTGGGTGGTCTTAGTGGAGAGACCTCTGGGCTGGGAACCCGGAAATTACTTCCATTGAGTCTGAGTCCTCCGGATTCCGTTTTGGGTTTTCTTGGCAAGAACACTGGAGTAGTTTTGCCATTTCCTTTTCCCGTGCATTTTACAATGAGGCAAAGAGAGCAAAGTGATTTGTCCAGGGTTATGTGGCTAATAAATGTCTGAGCTCAGATTTGAACTTAGCTCTTCTTGATTCCAGCAATAGCACGATCTACCTATAGGGGAGCTAGGTAGTTACAGCACTGAACCTGGAATCAGAAAGACCCAATCCCAAATCCAGCCATGTTGTTGTGTCCTGCTTTCTAGACCTCCCCCCCAAAGCTGGGGTGATAAAACATACCATTGCTTTCTGGAGCCCCCACACCCAGGTGACTAAAAATATACCTTCCTAATGGAGAAGTGATAAGGCAGGACTCCAGAGGACAGTGGGAAAAATGGAGTCCACTTATTTCAAGGATCTTCCCCTTTATATAATGGAACAAAAACAACACTGTGCACGTAAGGACCACATAAACAACTTGCTATTGTAGGTAGTTTGGCACCTGATATCACTCTGCTTCAATCACAACAGCCCTTAGAGGAGATGGGGAGCCGAACCAGACGTTGTTAGCAGGTTCCCTCTGGACTGAAAGGTCTAATACCTCACCCAGAGTTCCCCATTGACTGTGACCCTCTATACGTGTGACCCTGGGCGAGTAGCTTAACTCCTTCCTGTTGGCCTCATCTAAGTGGGGACACACTGTAGCAGGAAATGGAAAACCCCTCCAGTAACTTTGCCAAGAAAACCCCATGGATAAATTCATGGGGTTACAAGACTCAGACACAACTGAAAAACAACACATCTCATCTAAAACCAAAAGTGCCATCTGTAAGGGGAATAGCTTTGAAGCCTTTCCAGTATGGGGAGGGATGATTCAGTGGTTTCCATTGTCATCAGTTATGTACTAGAAATTCTAACTAGAAATAGCAGAAGAATAAATTGAAAGAATAACAATACGCAGTAAGGGAACAAAACTATCCCCTTTTGCAGATGATACGATGTTATACTTGGAAAATCCTAGAAAATCAATAAAAAACTAGTTAAAACAGCAGCAAAGTTGCAAAATATGAAATAAACCAAATAAATGATTGGCATTTCTTACTTTTACCAACAAAAGAACAAGAAAAGATAGAAATTCCGTTTTAAATAACTTCAGGCAGTATAAAATATTTGAAAGGGATTATAGGAACAATCACTTTTCTAAACACTTCAGAAAAGCAAAAATCTAAATAAGTGGAGAAATTTTAATTGCTCATGGGTAGGCTGAGCTAAAGCATTTATTATTTTACTAGATTTATTATTATTCAGTGCTGACCCAGCAAAGCTATCAAAGAATCATTTTATAGAGCTAGGGGAAAAATAACAATTCATCTGAGGGAATACATGGTCAAGAATATCAAGGGAATCAATGAAAAAGATGTGAAGGCAGTATAATATTACTGGAATCCAAATTATATGACAAAGGTGTAATCAAAACCATCTAGTACCAGATAAGAAATAGATAATGTTTTTAGTTAATCTATGAACTAGATTAGGTCCACAATATGCAGAAGTAAATGATCATGGTTGATAAATGCAGAGATCTAAGCCAAAAATTCACTATTTGACAAAAACTGGGAATACTGGAAAGCTTTCTGGAAGAAACTGGGCATAAACCAATATATCACAGTATACTAAGAAAAACTCATAATGGGCGTGTAGTTTAGACATATGGGTGATATGAGCAATAACAGGAACATGGTAAAAATTATCAGATCTATGCACAATGGAAGAACTGATCAAAAAAAGATAAGAGAGGATCACAGGAAGCAAAATGGATATTACTGATTTTTTTTTTCAAACAAAACTAATGCCCCCCCACCCCCCCAGGCTGGGGTTAAGTGACTTCCCCAGGGTCACACAGCTAGGAAGTGTTAAGTGTCTGAGACCACATTTGAACTCAGGTCCTCCTGACTTCAGGGCTGGTGCTTTATCCACTGTGCAGCCAAAATTTGAAGGAAAACAGGAAGCTAACAAAATTGTTTTATAGCAAATGTTTCTGATAAAGACCTCATTTCTCAAATATATAGGGCACTGAGCCAAATTTCTAAAAATAACCATTCCCCAACTGAGAAGTGGTCAAAGAATATGAATAGTTTTCAGAAGAAATCCAATCTATTCATAGTTGTGAATTGTTAGGTTCTTACTAAGTGCTAATGAGATAATGAGATATAAGGTTTTTACTAAATGCCTAGCATTGACAATTCTCTAGTTCCAGCCTTTCCTGGGGAAGAGCTTGCATGCTTAGGAGGAGCAAGTTCATTAGTTGAAGTGGTTCTTCCCAGAAGCCCTTGCATTATCCCACGCCCATTCTCTGGGAGGATAAAGAGGGAAGCATTTCAGAGATAGTCAGTCTCTGCTTTAGACCAGGCTTGATGCGGCTCTCTGCAGGAAGGGAAGTCACTTCTCTGGATGAGAGTTAACGGCAACTGTCTGGAGACAACGGTTCTCTACAGGAAGCAGAATCTGTCTGAGAGATTCGAGTTGACACAGCAGATCTCCTCCCAGAGAGCGATCGGCAGCTTCTGGAGACAACAGCATGTTACAATGAATATATTCTAAATCACTCAAAATTAAAGAACTGCAAAATAAAACATTTTGGAAATACCTCCTCACATCTATCAGATTGACTAACAGAAAAAGAAAAAGACAAATGTTGAAGATGTTGAAAATTAAAGTACCCTAATGCTCCCTTGTGGAACTGTGAACTTGTCCAATTTTTCTTGAGAACATTTTAGAACTATGCCCAAAAGGATATAAAACTACCCGTGCCCTTTTAAACTAAGAACCATTCCTATATCAGTATCCCAAAGAGATCAAAGAAAAAGCCAAAGAACTCACATGCAAAAATAGTTTAACTTTCTGTAGTGGCAAAGATTTGGAAACTGATGTCCATCAATAGGAAAATAGCTGAGCATGTTATGTCATATGATTGTGATGAATCGCTATGATGATATAAGAAATAAGGAAGGGGTTGATTTTAGAAAAATGTGACTTATATGAGTTGATGGAAATTGAAGTGAACAGAACTAGGAGAACATCATCTATTCTAGCAATAATGTAACAATAATTGACTGTGAAAGACCTACTTGTTTAGCTACTCTAACAGAGATCTATTGTTGGATCAATACAATGATCCAATACAATCCAAAGGACTCGTGATGTCAACTGCTGTATATATCCAGAGAGAAAACTGATGAACTCTGAGTGCTGATTGAAGCATACTTTTTCCCACTTTATTCTTGCCTTTTTATTTAAAAAATAAAAACAATATGATTTATTTGGAAATAAGTTTTATCTGACTTCATAAGTAGAATGGCTATCATTTCTTTTTTTTTTTAAATTTATAATAGCTTTTCATTTACAAGTTATATGCATGGGTAATTTTACAGCATTGATAATTGCCAAACCTTTTGCTCCAATTTTTCCCCTCTTTCCCTCCACCTCTTCTCCCATATGGCAAGTTGACCAATACATGTTAAATATATTAAAGTATAAATTAAATACCTTATTAGTATACATGTCCAAATAGTTATCTGCTATACAAAAAGAAGCAGACTTTGAAATAGTGAACCATTAGCCTGTGAAGGACATCAAAAATGCAGGCGGACAAGAGGGATTGGGAATTCCATGTAGTGGTTCATAGTCATTTCCCAGAGTTCTTTCGCTGGGTGTAACTGGTTCAATTCATTACTGCTCTATTGGAACTGATTTGGTTCATCTCATTGTTGCAGAGGGCCTCATCCATCAGAATTGATCATCATATAGTGTTGTTATTGAAGTATATCATGATCTCCTGCTCCTGCTCATCTCACTCAGCATCAGTTCATGTAAATCTCTTCAGGCTTTTTGAAATCATCCTGTTGGTCATTTCTTACAGAACAATAATATTCCATACTATTCATGTACCACAATTTATTCAGCCATTCTCCAATTGATGGGCATCCACGTAGTTTCCAGTTTCTGGCCACTACAAAAAGGGCTGCCACAAACATTCTTGCACAGATAGGTCTCTTTCCCTTCTTTAAGATCTCTTTGGGATATAAGCCCAATAGTAACACTGCTGGGTTAAAGGGTATGCACAGTTTGATAACTTTTTGAGCATAGTTCCAAATTGCTCTCCAGAATGGCTGGATGTGTTCTCAATTCCACCAACAATGTACCAGTGTCCCTGTTTTCCCATATCCCCTCCAACATTGCGCATTATCTTTCCCTGTCATTCTAGCCAATCTGACAGATGTGTAGTGGCATCTCAGAGTTGTCTTAATGTTTTTCATATGGCTAGAAATAGTTTCAATTTCTTCGTCTGAGAATTGTCTGTTCATATCCTTTGATCATTTATCAATTGGAGAATAGTATCATTTCTTTATCAGTGAGTGAGGGAGAGATAAAGGGAGAAAATTTGGAACTTAAAATAAAAAATAATTTTCTTTTTCCCAAGGCATTTAGAGTTTTGTGTAATGTTCTCTGTTGGTTCTGTTTTCTTGGGGTCTCTGGGAGAAGCCTTCTTTTTAGTTCAGTAATCACCACAAGAGTACAGCCAGGTGTTAAATTCCAAATCCTTTATTGTCTCCTTCAAAATCCTATCTCCTTCATTGGAGCCCGGTTCGCTTTCTTAGAGGACTATCTCTCTCTTTGGATCTGAGAGCTTGCCTGTCTTCTCTGCCCTCTGAATCTCTCCGAATACAAAGGTTTGTGCTTCAGTCTCTAGCTAACATAAAGGTGCATGATGGAATGAATCTGTCTCAGCCTCACAAAGCTTCTACTGCGCTGTCTTCTCTGGCCCTGAGAGCTTCTCCTCTGTGGCTCTCAGTCCTGCTTATATGTTCCACACTGAGTATAGACCAATCATTATATCACTAGGAAACCGTTATTTGTTGTAGGATTAAACCAGTGCTAAACTAGTACCTGTGTTCAAGTTCTGGCTCATAATAGTTAAGTGACACACAGCTAAAAAATACTAATATCTGAGGTCAAATTTGAACTCAGGTCCTCCTGTCTTCAGGGTTGGTGCTTTATCTACTGCACCATCTAGCTGCCCTAAATTAAAAAAAAATAAACCACCACCCCTAAAAAATTATATAGATTTTTCAGTTTGTGAAGCCCTTTACACATCTATCTTGTTTTTCATTTGGTTACAGATTATCTCATAAAGTCAGAGATAAGAGTATATAGGGAGAAAGGGTATTTTATTCCCTTATATTTTTAAGGTTTGCTGAGTGATTTCCTAAGAGTCCTATGAGGTAATTTATTCAATTATTATTACTCCCATTTTACAGATGAGGAATTTACTGTTTAAAAATGAAGGTGAATTGATTCACCCCAAAGGAAGAAACTACTGAATTCTAATCCAGTGCTCTTCTGCTACTAGTCCAACACTGCCTCCACATTACAAAAGAGAAAATGAAGCAAACTGGATGGAAGATTTTTTTTTCTTCTATTTGTAATCTACTTTGGAAGAGAGGGCTTGGAGTGATGCTTGCAGTGTCACTTACATGGCTTAACTCTCAAGTACACTGGAATATGTACCATCTTTAATAAGCAGAGCCAATAGATATTGTCTATTCCACATGTGAAAACTTGACTTTCACTTGGAAATAAAAAATGACTGGAATTTCTGTTAAGAGGAAAACAATTTCTAGGAATTACTAATGTTTAAAAATTATTTAATGCTATTGTTAGACACTACATGAAAGAAATGTCCATATTTAATGAAAGCTTTAAAAACTTTCAGTTTATTATTCAATGAGTTTGTGCACTGTATTCCAAGTCTTTGATTCAAAGCCTTCTGTTTTTCATATGTTTTTGTCATCAGGCAGATTTGAAATCTTCCTGCTTTGCGATAAAAGGTTGGGGACTAAGGGTCCTTCTGTTTCTTGTACCCTCACTTGTTTGTAAATGTCTGCGTCACTACAGATACCTGAAGCTGTTTGTAAATGTTAGCGTCACTACAGATACCTGAAGCTGTTTGTAAACGTCAGTGTCACTACAGATATCTGAAGCTGTTTGTAAACGTCTGCGTCACTACAGATACCTGAAGCTGTTTGTAAATGTCAGTGTCACTACAGATATCTGAAGCTGTTTGTAAACGTCTGCGTCACTACAGATATCTGAAGCTGTTTGTAAACGTCAGTGTCACTACAGATACCTGAAGCTGTTTGTAAACGTCTGCGTCACTACAGATACCTGAAGCTGTTTGTAAACGTCTGCGTCACTACAGATATCTGAAGCTGTTTGTAAATATCAGTGTCACTACAGATATCTGAAGCTGTTTGTAAATGTCAGTGTCACTACAGATACCTGAAGCTGTTTGTAAATGTCTGCATCACTACAGATACCTGAAGCTGTTTGTAAACGTCTGCGTCACTACAGATACCTGAAGCTGTTTGTAAACGTCTGCGTCACTACAGATACCTGAAGCTGTTTGTAAACGTCTGCATCACTACAGATACCTGAAGCTGTTTGTAAACGTCAGTATCACTACAGATACCTGAAGCTGTTTGTAAACGTCTGCGTCACTACAGATATCTGAAGCTGTTTGTAAACGTCTGCGTCACTACAGATACCTGAAGCTGTTTGTAAATGTTAGCGTCACTACAGATACCTGAAGCTGTTTGTAAACGTCAGTGTCACTACAGATATCTGAAGCTGTTTGTAAACGTCTGCGTCACTACAGATACCTGAAGCTGTTTGTAAATGTCTGAGTCACTACAGATATCTGAAGCTGTTTGTAAACGTCTGCGTCACTACAGATATCTGAAGCTGTTTGTAAACGTCAGTGTCACTACAGATACCTGAAGCTGTTTGTAAACGTCTGCGTCACTACAGATATCTGAAGCTGTTTGTAAATATCAGTGTCACTACAGATATCTGAAGCTGTTTGTAAATGTCAGTGTCACTACAGATACCTGAAGCTGTTTGTAAATGTCTGCATCACTACAGATACCTGAAGCTGTCTGAGTCACTACAGATATCTGAAGCTGTTTGTAAACGTCAGTATCACTACAGATACCTGAAGCTGTTTGTAAACGTCTGCGTCACTACAGATATCTGAAGCTGTTTGTAAATATCAGTGTCACTACAGATATCTGAAGCTGTTTGTAAATGTCAGTGTCACTACAGATACCTGAAGCTGTTTGTAAATGTCTGCATCACTACAGATACCTGAAGCTGTTTGTAAACGTCTGCGTCACTACAGATACCTGAAGCTGTTTGTAAACGTCTGCGTCACTACAGATATCTGAAGCTGTTTGTAAACGTCTGCATCACTACAGATATCTGAAGCTGTTTGTAAACGTCAGTATCACTACAGATATCTGAAGCTCTTTGTAAATGTCAGTGTCACTACAGATACCTGAAGCTGTTTGTAAATATCAGTGTCACTACAGATATCTGAAGCTGTTTGTAAATGTCAGTGTCACTACAGATACCTGAAGCTGTTTGTAAATATCAGTGTCACTACAGATACCTGAAGCTGTTTGTAAACGTCTGCGTCACTACAGATATCTGAAGCTGTTTGTAAACGTCTGCGTCACTACAGATACCTGAAGCTGTTTGTAAACGTCTGCGTCACTACAGATATCTGAAGCTGTTTGTAAACGTCAGTATCACTACAGATACCTGAAGCTGTTTGTAAACGTCTGCGTCACTACAGATATCTGAAGCTGTTTGTAAATATCAGTGTCACTACAGATATCTGAAGCTGTTTGTAAATGTCAGTGTCACTACAGATACCTGAAGCTGTTTGTAAATGTCTGCATTACTACAGATACCTGAAGCTGTTTGTAAACGTCTGCGTCACTACAGATACCTGAAGCTGTTTGTAAACGTCTGCATCACTACAGATATCTGAAGCTATTCCAAGAGATCTTTTTACAGCTTGCTCAGGAAGAGGATCGCTTGGTCCTTAGTTTGTGCACTATTTGTGTGTCTTAAGAACCCACCACAGCTCCTCTGAGGTCCCTGGCTTAGGCTGTGATTGAGATTCTGGGCTCATCCGCCTTATTTTGATCTTTCTTTGCCCACGTTCCCCTTGGTGATACTGAAGAGGTCAAAGTAGAAGCCCCGTATGCAAATGATCGACAGAATCTTACATCCTCGAGAGAAATCCCTTTCTTATACAAATTTCGAGGGACTTTCAGCCTCTGGAGGAACTTCTTTGATATATAAACTTCTCTATATGGGAAGGAAGCAGAAAAGTCCTTTGTAAATAGAAACTCTGTTTTAGGATCCTGTTTGTGTATCAGATCACAGATAAAGAGGAAATACAGTTTTTTAAAGGGACAACAACTTCAATAAAGGGAACAGTTTCCCTCCCCTTTCAATAACCATAAAAGTAGCTTATATTTCCTTATAAATCTGGAAAAGTAGGAAAGGTCTTCAAAAAGAGAATTATTTTGTTAAATGGGAAGGTCTTTGGCAAAGAAGTTGATTTTGCGTATTTCAGATCGCTTGGAGCAGGTTTAGGATTCAGCTACGTATCCAATTCACATCTCCTGACTCTGAAACTGAAGTTCTGTTCCCTGGAACAACCGCGGGCCGCAGCGGTTGAGGTGGGCTTCCACCTTCTCTAAATCCTTGTGATTGAATCCGGGGAGTTAATGGGGCTACATTTAGACTCCTTAATTTCTTTCTTCCTCTCTGGTTAGGATAAATTGACCGTGTCAATAACCAAAATCATATATCAATAGGTAATCAATATATTTTTTAAAAAGCCTTTGAAAACATACGCTACCCATTAAAAACACTAGAAAACATTAGAATCAATGGAACGTTACTTAAAATCCTAAGAACTATCTCTTTGGCAGCACTTGGGCGGGAGCGCAGAACGTAAGTTCATTGCGCCGTGACTGCCAATCAGAAGGCAGAATATCTTTCAGCCTGTCAGAGGGCGCCCTACCTTCCCGCCAATCAGAACATGCTGTCAAAAGATACATTAAACTCCCTCCTTCAAAGTTCACACTACACTCCCGCCAATCAGAGGGTAAACCTATCGGAGGGCACACAACATTGCCGTCAATCAGGAAGTATTTTACGTCTTACCAATCAGAGGACACACTAGCCTCCTCCAATCAGAAGACGAGCTGTCGGTCGCCAATCAGAGGGCTTACTTCCTCTGCTCTTGGGAGTGGCCTGTGCGTAGGTCAGGGATGGAGGCTGAGGTGGGCGGGTCCTCCAGTTGTGACCCCGAAGGCCATTGGAGGTTTATCAAGCTCAGAGGCGGGGCGGGACTCCAGACGCCCCCCAGAAGTCTAGACCAGAGCCTGGGCAGTGGGAGCCAACATCCCTTTTACTGCCCCGGGAGGTCCGAGCCCGGCCTCCGCGGCCGCGCTCTGGGGGCCAACGCCCTGACCTCGCGGGGAGTCCTCCCTGCCCGGGCGCGCGCTCCCCTCCGGCCTGCCTCGGGCTCCAGCTGCTTGGCCAGGCTCGCCGCGGCCGCCCCGGGTCACTCAGCCCACCTCCCGCCCTGGCCGGAGCTTCTAATGCACGAGCCGAGGGGGGGAGGGACGGACTGGTGTCCTCCAGCGGGGGTCGGAAACGTCTTCCTGCCCCGTGGGTCTCCCTGGGAGCGTCGGGGAGGGGAGGGGGCCCCGGGCCGCAGCCTCTCCCAGAGGGCAGTGCCAGGGGATGCGGGGGCCGGAGGACTCCCTGGGGACCTCGTCTTCTGAAAACTCGGAGGCCAGCCCCCCGCCCTGCGGTGCCAGGGGACGTGTTTTCCCCTCCCCCCATCCTTGTCCCTGCCGGGCTCAGCCTGAAGAGGACCCGGAGCCCACTCCCACAGGGGGCCTGAAGGCATCATGGCGCCCGGAGCCCGCAGACTCCCCTGGCAGGTGAGGGGGTTTCCAGGGCTTGGCTGAGTGTGTCTCCTCCCTCGTTCCGCTCCTCATCCTTTAAATGAACGTGGGTGTGACTTTCCTCGGCCCCGCCCCCTCCGAGGTTTGGGGCAGGTTCCCTTAGAGCTCGGTCATCTGTGGCAGTGACCCCCGTTCTCCTCGGGGCGCCGGACCTCACGCGCGCACGCGCGCGCACAGACACCCCTCATTTATTAGTTCTTACACAGATCCTCCGAATTTCTTGCACGCACATGCGCACACACCTCTCATTCTGTAGTCTCTTGCAGAGATCCTTTCTTTTTGCATTCCTTGCACACATGGCGCGCACATCTCTCTTCCACGTCCCCTGTGCTTCCTTTTTCCAGAGGTTTCCCTCGTAACCGTTGCGAGTCCAGCCCTTCCCCCAAGGCTCCGTCTGGAGGACGTCATCCCCAGCTGGTTTTCTGGGCAAAGTGGTCAGCGCCCGTCCCGGACTCTGCCCCAGGCCCCCGGGCGTTCCCAGGCCCCTGATATCCCTCCCATTTGCCACGTCTAGGACGAGTCCGGAAGCATTTAGAAAGTGGCTGTTCTGGGCCAGGTGCTTTTCAGATCCCGGCTGGTTCCCTGTAACGTGCTGTTGTCTCCAGAGGCTGCTCTCTGGGAGGAGATCTGCGGTGTCAACTCAGATCTCTGGACAGATTCTCCTTCCTGTGTTGTCTCCCTTGTCTCCAGACAGTTGCCGCCACCTCTGGTCCAGAGAAGTGACTTCCCTCTTTTATCCTCCCAGAGAATGGGCGTGGAATAACGCAAGGGCTTCTGGGAAAAGTACTTCAACCAATGAACTTGCTCCTCCTAAGCACGCAAGCTCCTCCCCAGGAAAGGCCGGAACTAGAGAATTGTCTAGTACCGGCTTAGCATTTAGTAAGAACCTAACATCTCATTATCTCATTGGCACCTAGTAAGAACCTACCAGGTACCAAGGAAGGGCCGCTCCCCTGCCGTTAAGGAGCCCACAGCCGCTCGGGGGAGGCGCCGCATGTGAGCAGCTGTGCCCCTAAGAGCCATAGGCAGGGTTGGCGCAGGGCTCAGGGTCCAGGCTCAGGACCAGGGAAAGCCGTTTTTTGGAAGGAGGGATTTGAACAGAGCCTGAGCCAGGAGGTGGAGAGGAAGAGAAAGCTAGTGGAAAGACGGGGATTGGGGGAGGGAGGTCCTAACCAAGTGTCCCTGGTCAGAGAGGAGGGCCTGAGAGTGCAGATGCAGCGGCGGTGCCGCCTTTGGTGCCCAGGAGGCAAGACCAGTAACCCTGACCTCTATGCACTTCCAAGAACCCCCAGGGCCTTGCCAGCCTGAGTCCCCACGGCTCAGGGCGGGGCCAGGCCCGCCCACCAGCAGACTGGCTGCGGCCCCGGGGAGGCGAGCAGGGCTGTAGTGCCAGAAAAGGGGCTTGGTGGAGAGAGGATGCACACCAAAATGCCTGGCAACGGGCTGGATAAGCGGCTGAGAGAGCAGGTGTCCGGGGACGGGCCGCGCTGGTGCCCCCTACAGTCACGGGAAGGAAGGGAGGCGAGGGGACAAGACGCTGAGGCCCATTCGCGGGGGTTAAGAGCTGTCAGAGACGAGGAAGCAGGTCGTGACCAGACTCCCTTTTTAAAGCGAAGAAGAAGCAGAATGTTCAGATGAGGCTGTCAGTGCTTCATAAGCATTTGCCAAAGAAAGGCAGTCCTGACTCGTGGAACTTGGGCTCAGGAGGCAAGAGGGCACATAAAAAGCCCCCAGATGCTGGGACGTGGCAGAGCCCGGCGGCAGTCTCCACAGGTGGCCCCGTCCCTCAGGCAGGCTGACAGTCCAGACTGCTATTACTCTCTTTATGAATCCTCGTTTTCATGTGGATAAGACCTTATTTTAGACTTTTAGGAAGTTAATTAAATTGTTTCTTTTTCCTTTGTTCTCTTTTTTGGTGATCAAAGGGAATGTCTTTAGCCCCACAATACACGGTGTTAACAGCGTTTTATCCACTCTCCATAGAATTTTAACATTATTCTGGGAGTTCTGGCCTTCAGTCTCCTCCTGTGCATTAATAAGGCTTGGACCAGGTGAATTCTCAAGTCTCTTTCAGCTCTAAGCCTTGTGAATGTTGATGGTTAGGAGTCGCTGACGTTCAGGGATGTGGCCGTGGACTTCACCCGGGAGGAGTGGAGCCTCTTGGACCGTTCTCAGAAAGAGCTCTACAAGGAAGTCATGCTGGAAAACTCCCGGAACCTGCTCTCTGTGGGTAAGCACAGCTGCCCTGTCCTTCTCTAGCGTGCAGGGTTTGAACATTTATAAGTTGTTAAAAGGGCAGAAGTGGTGGTCTTTCAACAACGTCCTCCTGCTGGCTGGCTTTCCTGACAATAGGACTTTGCATTTGTTCCTAAAGGAGAAATAGGGATTTCAACAAAGCAGAAATCAGATGTATTAAAGCAGAAATCAAAACGATGAATGTGAAAAGCCAGTATTCTCTACGTGATTGAGAATTGTTCCTACATAATAAAGCCTAAAGCTATCATTTTCCTATTTTGGATAGCTTCACGTTTTCACAACTAAGGTTTGTAGAATTTCAGACTTGGAACTAATTTCAAAGGCTATCTAGTTTAGCCCTTTCTTAGAGGTGAATTTTATCCGCTAAATTTCTGAAAACTGCTTGTGCAGATTTTTTTTGGAGATGGGCAGTGAAGACAACTCTTGATCCAACAACACAAATCCTTCCTCTTTGGAACAGAACTAGCATTTCAAACGTTCTTCTTAACAACTACAAATTTGTACCCATTAATCCTAGTCCTGCCGAGTCTAATTTTGTTCTTTCATTTGCCCCCAAAATTCCAGCACAGAGGGTGGGAAAGCAATCCAGGTTTTATATCGTTCTTCTATGTTCCAGGCACTGTTTTTATGTTTTTTAGAAATAACAACTCATCTGATCCTAATGATAATGGCTTATTATTCCTGTCTTATAGTTGAGGAAACTAAGGCAAGTGACTTGTGCAGTGGCAGACAACTACTAAGTGGCTCAAGCCAGAGCCAGCGCTCTCAGCACTGAATTACTAGCTGGCTCTTAATTTCTAGAAAAGGAAGTTATGAAATGTGACCAACTTTCTAGGAAAAGGACAAAGTCAGAATTTTCTAGTTTGAAATTGGCTGCATGATCTATCTGCACCCATGCTCTGAACATCAAATGCCATGTCAGCCATCCTTGAGTCCTGGTCTTTGCATACATGTCCCCTTTCCCTAAAGAGAAATAAAGTAGACACTTCTCTTGATCCTCATTCTTTCCCCACTGCTCACCCCAAGGAATTCCAGTTCTCACAGAAGATTTGATTTCCCACTTTGAGGAAAGGGAAGCATCATGGATCCTGAGTCATCTAGGCCCAAGGAACTCCTGTCCAGGTGAGTGAGATGAGAGCATGTATAGGAGGGCTGATATCACGGATCTGTGTTATAGAGAAGGGAATGCTAGGCTCGGGGACAGGAAGACCTGACTTGGAATTTCTTTTTAGATGCCTTTGAGCAATATGATCCTGGGAAAGTCACTGAACCTCTGAACATCAGTTTTTTCCATCTGTGAAATTAGCATGTTGGACACCATGGCCTTTCACTTCCCTTCTATGATCTGTAATAAATCCAAGTAAAGGGGTATGCTTTGCAAGCAGTATGACCACTTCTTTTGTAGGAGATAGAGCAAAATAGGAAAAGAAGGAGAATCCATAGCAAATGGCAAATAGAATTCTATGAAATAGAAAGCCACGTTATCAGCCTAGAGAGAATAGAAGGGATTAAGTCAAATTGGAGGGTTGGGGAAGACTGAAAAAATTTAGAAAAGATGTAATCAGTAGAATAGTGAATCAGGAAGATGTAGGAGGATTATCTTGCCACAATTAGAATCCAACTCAATTTATGTAACCTAGGGGGCCGCTAGGGGGCACAGTGGACAGAGCACCAGCCGTGAATTCAGGAGGACCTGAGTTCAAATGTGGTCTCAGACACTTCCTGGCTGTGTGACCCTGGGCAAGTCCCTTAACCTCAGCCTGGGGAGGGGGGGGGAATAATTATGTAACCTAAATTTGTAGTCGACCCAGCCAAGGTGGTTTCCTGATTTCCTCCCCCCCTTCAGTAGCATTTGAGAAGAATACTCCTCACTTGGGAGTAATTATCTGTGCTCAACCATGTATAAGTAAGCAACCTGTATCCCTTTCTTGATCTTTACGACCCAGTCATTGTCTCAGTTTTCAGAAAAACTTTAGCCATATTTGTTGAGGTGATCATCACCCTCAGGTTAGGGAGTTGGGAAGTAGAGACTCCCAAGCGGCCCATGGCAGGAAACTTTTAAGATGTCCATACCTGCTCTCATCAGGTCCAGTTAGGGTTGAACCAGAAAGAGTAACTGCTTGTAGGTAGTATGATGCAGGAGGGAAACAAAAATTGGGCCAAATGCATTGGAAGCAGAATGTGAATACCTGTTTTATATAAGAAATACCCTTGAAACAAAAGATTCACTCATTAAAAATGAAGGCATTTCATTTTGTATTACAGTTTGGAACTCTGCCTACATGCTTACTTATTAGAACGTTCTTCCACCCAGTGATAATCAGTAGGGGACCCATCAGTTAAAGGGATTAATTAAAGATGAATTAAATTAAGAAGGAAAAAACCACAAACGACACAAACAAAAATTATAGGTGCTATTTTTTTTGTTGTCTCAAAGAACTGAAAACAAAGATGATCACCAAAGATGAAATATCTAAACAAATGATTCAGTGGTCCAAAAATAAAATGGAAAGTTGTTCTGCTTCAAGAAGTGATAAGACAGTTTCAGAGAAACCTGGGAAGATAGGGATTAACCGAATCAACAGAATGGGTAGAATACTTTATATTGTAGCAACTCCAATCCGTGCAAAGTTGAAACATGACTTCAGAACAGTTGTTCCCAAAATTTATTGTTCTTAGGACCTCTGTCAGCAAAAACAAGTGAATCTTTTTTTGTGAATCTCTCAAAGTCATTTAAACTTCCACTTAGAGTATTCTTAATTATTTATGCATTTAATTCCTACATTAATGATCTGTTATATTTCAAAGCCCCAAATCAGTATTTTCATTGCAATGTATTATAAAATAGAAAATTTTATTCTGCTTATATTATGAAAATTAAAAAAAAAGATAATACCAAATATAAAATAATTACAAAAAATTTGATGTGGGGCTTACTATACAGATTCTTTTTTTTAAAATATATCAAGAATTCCAACTTATGACCTCTAAGACTTCAATTTAAATTAATTTTTTTTTACAGATTTTATGGATTATGAATGGTAATTTTCATCAAACAAGTTATAACTTGGAAGATATTAAATATAAGAAAATAATGTAAGAATTGGACTTTTTGAACAAAGGTTTGCAGTATTTGGTTCAAGAGCCACCAAATTCAATATTCAATGTGATTCTGCATCTATTTAAATATTATAACAACAAAACATAAAAAGAATAATATTTTAAGGTAGCACCTTCAATGTGGTGGATACTAATCTAAGTGCTTTATAGTCATCATCTTGTTTGCTCCTCAAATGCTGGATGTAGATGGTGGTGTCCCCATTCTGCAGTGAGGTAAACAAAGGCCTTGAGTCACAACATTAAAAAATATCTGAAGCTAGGATTCAAACTCAGGTCATCTTGCCTGCTACACCCAGCTCTCTGTCCCACTGAAATATTGTTTTATAGCCAGAATACAGTGAAAAATGTTTACTCACACATGGATGAAGTGAGAAATGTAGACAATTATAACCTGTTTTGCTGAGGGGTAGAAATTCATTTTTTTTTTCCTTTCATCTCACAAAATAAGTCATCAAAAAAAAATCACTAGGTTAGAAAAGTAGATAAAAGATTTATTTTTGTTTCCTGTTTATAAGTATTACATTAAGTGATAAATGCTTTTTTTTTTTTTTTGGCTTTTATAAAAAAAATAATGCTTTTAAAAAAAAAACAACTTTTTTTTTTTTCTTTCTTTTTTTGGCTGAGGCAAATGGGGCTAAGTGACTTGTCTAGGTCACAGAGCCAGGAAGTATTGTGTCTGAGAAACAAATACAGATTATGTTTAAAGGAGTCAGAATTTTGATGTAATGGCCAATTGTGAAATTCAAATTCTATTTTGTAGTTGATTCCATATTGTATTGCTTTCATATTGTAATTGATTCTGTATTTGCTTAAAGCCTCCTTTCTATGTTCTTTAGTTAAGTTTAAGAATTCAGCTTTCTTTTCAAGCTAGTTTAAAGGTCAGTCTGACCAAAAGTTACTAATTAAAAGAAAAAGAATGTCATCTTCTACACCATTAGCTCTTTGCTAAAGACATCTGGTATTTAAGTCCTAAAACTAGCTTTAAGTGACATATTTTCCCTAAAGTGTCACTGTACCATTAAGGGTAATTTATCTCTTGCCAAACTTTATAAGTATTAGGGAATCTGTTATGATCCACTAGCAAAGATTATGTGATGCAAATGGATTCCATAAGTCAATCAGCGTTCCATATGGAGAGTCAGTAGTCTGATAAGGGTACTAGTCCATTTTCTTAGGAAATCAATCATAATGTTCTTGCCTCCTTGATGATGACAGAACTACCAATCATCTTATTGCACCATATTCTTTTTTTGTTGGTGATGTACTTTCCAAAACTAAAGAAAGCTAGTAAATGCTACCTCAGGTCTTATTGATCACTGAGAGGCCACTGACCCAATTTATCATGTTCAGAACTTTGTCTCTAGGTTTACCTTAATTTTCAAACTTAACATTTCCTACATTTCACTTCCTTCACTCAAATGCCTTTTGTTGGTTATTCTTTTCATTTTGTCTTATTCTAGTAAATTTTCTGCTTTTCTATATGGATCAGTTTTTCTGCATTATAATTTGGTCATTCTTTGCAAATTTCATTTTAAGCTGAGAAATAGGTATACATTTTTTGCTTGTTATCAGTCATATCTTGAAAGCATAATGTACCTACAGGGATGTGGGTCATGTGACTTGGCTGTTCTGAATTCATGGCTTGAGTTGGAAAGTGTAATGGGAATCCCCGTGTCACAGGTTTTTCCTGAGGATCCAATGTTACTTGTTTGTGAAATTAAATTATCCTGTAGATATGAACTAATGATATTTTCAGTTGATTTATTTTGCCTCTCGACTTTCAAAACTCTTCTTTTTCACTTCCAGTTTTTTCCAATGGGAGGAAGAGAATTTATTTGTATATATCTGTAAATGTTTGTTTCTTTCCTTCAGATGAGACCAAGTTTAAAGTGAATGAGACTACTGCAAGGCTGAGTATTTCAATGAAAGAATCTCAACCACAAAGATGCATGAATGGTAGTTCCTGTGACTCAAATACCAAGATAGAGAAAAATCAAAATAATTATTGTAAATTTGGTAAAAATGGAAAGAATTTCAGACAATGTTCATTACTAATTCAGTGTAAGAAAATGACCTCAAGAAATGAGTGTTTTCAGTATACTAAAACTAGGAAATGCTTTAAAAAGGTTGGGCTTATTCAGTCTTCTGAGAAGCCTCCTGAAAAACGATTATTTCAACAGGAAATGGTATCTAGCTTGAGTTCAGACCTCATTAGACATCGGAAAAGTTACACTGGAGAAAGGGCTTCTGTAGAGAATGAAGGTGGAAAGGCCTTCAACCAAAACTCAAAACTCACTGACCATCATAAAATTCACACTGCAGGAAAAACTTATGAATGTCGTCAATGTGGAAAGACTTAAACAAATAGATCCAGTCTTGCTGTACATCAGAGAATCCATACTGGAAAGAAATCTTATGGATGTAATCATTGTGGAAAAGCTTTCACACAGAACTCCCGTCTTCTGAAACATCAGAGAATTCACAGTGGAGAGAAACCCTATGAATGTGATCAATGTGGAAAAGCTTTCACACAGAACTACAGTCTTGCTCGACATCAGAGAATCCACACTGGAGAGAAACCCTACAAATGTAATCAATGTGGAAAGACTTTCAGAACAAGATCCAGTCTTCATGTGCATCAACGAATTCACACTGGAGAAAAACCATATGAATGTAACCAATGTGGAAAGACTTTCAGAACAAGATCTAGTCTTTATGTGCATCAACGAATTCACACTGGAGAAAAACCATATGAATGTAATCAATGTGGAAAGACTTTCAAAAGAAGATCCAGTCTTCTTGAACATCAGAGAATTCACACTGGAAAAAAACCTTATGGCTGTAAACAATGTGGAAGTACTTTCCGAACAAAATCAATTCTTGTTGAACATCAGAGAATTCACACTGGAGAGAAACCTTATGAATGTAAACAGTGTCAAAAAGCTTTTATATCTAGTTCTTGTCTTGCAAAACATCAGAAAATCCATGCTGCTGAGAAATCTTGTGAATTTAATCAGTGTGGAAAAGCTTTGAGATGCACTTTTGAGAAAATCCTCCATGGGGAGAATCTTCACAAGTGTCATGAATGTGGTAAAGTTTTTCATGAACATGCTTCTCTTATCGCTCATCAGAGAACCCACACTGGTGAAAAGACTTATAAATGTACTCAGTGTGGAAAGACTTTCACACAGACCTCCAAACTAGCTGTCCACCTGAGAATCCACACTGGAGAGAAACCTTATGAATGTACTCAGTGTGGAAAGGCTTTCCCGTATAGGGCCAATCTTGCCAGCCATCTGAGAATCCACACTGGAGAGAAACCTTATGGATGTAGTCAGTGTGGAAAGGCTTTCACAGAGAACTCCAATCTTGTTGCACATCAGAGAATCCACACTGGAGAGAAACCTTATGAATGTAACCAGTGTGGAAAGGCTTTCCGAATAAGATCCATTCTTGTTGACCATCAAAGAATTCACACTGGAGAAAAACCTTATGAATGTAATCAATGTGGAAAAGCTTTCAGATCCAGCTCCTGTCTTGGTAAACATCAAAAAATGCATACTTGAGGGAAACTTTTTGAATTTGATCAGTGTGATAAAGCCTTCAAATAAGTCATTTCTTATTTCCCGTCAGAGAATTGCTATTAAATATGAATTCTGTCACTGTCATGAAGAAAGACATTCAAATGAATACAGAGATTATTGAACGTTAGACAATTTATTCAGGATAGATGCACACAATGGGGGAAAACCTTCAGAGATCATCTCTTTACATGACAGAACTCGGAGTAGGGAGAAACCTTACAAATTTGCTCAAGGAAATCGGTTTTTCTCTGGAACAAGAAGACCCCTAAATTTGAAGGCTTATCAAAGCAATGTCTTTAGTCAATGCCCAAGCCTTTATGTAGTGCTCATACTTGATTATATATTGAAGAAATCACACTGGAGGTGAAACATGGATCTAAGTAATAAGGTAAGGCTTCTTGCAATATAGACTTTATTATAGACATCTCAAATTATATACTGTTCATAAAGCCCTATATATGTGATTAATTTTTCTTTTAAAATCCTAATATTTATTACTTCTCAATAACATGCTGTAGTTGCCATATGCCATACTTTCTCGCAGTCCCTAATCAATTTATTATTTGTAATGTTCTCTGGTTCGGTTTTCTTGGGGTCTCTGGGAACAGCCTTCCTTTCAGTTCAGTAATCATCACAAGAGTCACCAGGGGTTAAAGTCCAAATTCTTTATTGTCTCTTTCAAAGTCTTGTTTCCTTTCCTGGGGACCGGTTAGCTTTCTTAATGGCCTTCTGGAGTCTTGGTTTCAGTGGAGAAAGTAAGGAGGAGAACCTGCCACCAAGGTGGGGTGAGATGGGATGAATCTGAGTCCAAGGGCTTGTGCTCCAGCCTTCTGTCTGCTTGTCTTCTGACTCTCCGAATCTCTAGCCCTCTGAGAGCTTAAGCTCTTGCCTCCAGTTCTCTTGTCCTCTCTGCCTCGGAATGAACCTGGCTGTTTGTCCGGGCTTATGTGCTCTCTTATCAGAGGTGTGAATCTGATAGAACTATATTAAGTACTAAGTGTTTAAGAACTGGAGAACTATCAAGCACCATGCTAAACTAGATAACCATTGTCTCATCAATTCACTGAGTTAGTATCTTGTAATAATCCTTGTTTCAAGTTCAGAGTTCTGGCCCATAACAATTATTTATTTTGCATCCTGTTCTTTGGTAACACTAATTATCCTGGTGTCCAGACACCAACATTTGTTAGACATTTATTTCTGTAATGAGTTCTTTAAATAGGTGACATAGTATGCTGTGCTTGAAGCCACAAGACCTGACTTCAAATTTACTCTGTGATACTTACTAGCTATATGAACTCTTAACTTATTCCTGCTTGGTTTTCCCCATCTGTAGAATGGGGATAATAATAAATATCTCTTAGTGTTGATGTGAGGGAAAATGAGACAATATTTGTAAAGAGTTTGCAAGTATTAAATCATAGTTGAAAATTAGCTGTTATTTCATGGCTTATAAGTCTTGTAGTTGACAGTGGACTAAGATATGTGGACAGTTCAGTCATTTCTTTTACTTCAGATTAATATTCAGAATAATGTAGAGAAAAGTACTCATTGTAACAGGACATTAAGGTTTTTTTGTTTGTTTTGCTGAGGCAGTTGGGGTTAAGTAACTTGCCCTGGGTCACACAGCTAGGAAGTATTAAGTGTCTGAGGCTGGATTTGAATCAGGAAGAAAGGTTCAAATCCTGCTTCAAATTCTTTCTAGCTCTATATTCTTGGAAGAGGAGCATCTACTTAAAAATTAGCTTAAAAAAATTGAATAGATCCGGTACATAAAATATTCCAAAAAGTAAGTATAATAACCATAGGTTTGATAAATCTAAAAACCCTCAACTATTTGGCCAATACATATTAATTACTACAAAATGCTGAAAAAAATTGGAAAGCAGTCTAACAGAAACTAGGTATAGACTAACATCTCATACTATACTGAGATTAGTTCCACAGGATAGATGATTTAGTTTAAAAAGATCTCCTCACATATACTGAAAGAACCATGGAGTTTTTTAGTTTTGGATAAAGAATAAATTCGTCATTAAACAAGGGACAGAGAGGATTGCATAAAATGTAATAGACAATTTTCATCACATTAAAAAAAAGTAATCCGATGCCGCTAAAATGCAAACTGGGAAAATATTTGCAAAAAGTTTACCTGATAAAGGGTTTGCATACAAGATATATAAAGAACAAGTTACACATAAAATGGACATTGTAAAATAAGATCAAAAAGTATGAAGAGTCAGTTTTCAGGGGAAGAAATAGAAAATATAAATAATCATGAAAAATATTCTATTTTAGCAGTCACTAATAATTAGAAAATTATCTTTAACAATTTAAGAATTTTTCTAATTATTAGTGACTGCTAAAATGCAATATTTTTCATGATTATTTCTATTTCTTACCCTGAAAACTGACTCTTCATACTTTTTGATCTTATTTTACAATGTCCATTTTATGTGTAACTTGTTCTTTATATACAAGATATAAAAAGAGAGAGAGAGAGAGAGAGAAAAGGAAATTGATGGATTTTAAAAATACATGCAGTAGAGCATGAGGAAGCCCATAAAGAATGATAGCTTTGAAAATGCCATGTAGAATTTTTTTTAATTACTCAAAAAGAAAATCCAGGTAGACCTAGTGGAATTTGTTTAATATGTAATCATCTTTCTCTGCTTTATGGTATATATAAAGTGCTTATTCTATTTCATGTTCGTATATTTCAAAATTTTAAAAACCTTCAAATATTAATGTTTTTTTAAAAATCATTTTATAGTGCTATTACTGAATCAAAGTGTCAACACTATTTTATCATTATTTGGCCATAATTCTAAATTGCTCTCCAAAATGAGTGGATCAGTTAACAATCCCCCAAACAGTGTATTAATGTCCCAATTTTTCCATATTCCCTTCAGCATTTGTCATTTTGCCCTTCTCTCATTTTAGCCAATCTGATAGCTGTAAACTGGTAACTCAGTTGTCTTAATTTACATTTCTTTAATCAGTGATGATTTAAAGCATTTATATGACTACATGCAACTTTGATATTCTTTCCAAAATCATTTATACCTTTAGATCATTTATGAATTGAAAAAATGTCTCATAGTCTTAGAAATTTGATTCCTCTTTCTATATATTCAAGATATGAGATTTTTATCTGAGAAACTGACTACGAAATTTTTCCCCCCGATTTTCTGTTTTCCTTGTAATCTTGACAGCATTGGTTTTATTTGTATAAAAGCTTTTTGATTTAATAAAAATTATCCATTTTGCATCCCACAATGCTCTATCTCTTAATTATTCATAAATTCTTCTCGTCCATAAATCTGATATGCTATGTTTTCCACTTTGTTATATTTTCCTTATATTTCCCTTTATGACTAGGTTATATAACCTAATATAACCATTTCAATCTTACCTTGGTAAATAGTGTAAATATTGGTTTACATTTAACTTCTGCCAGATTGCTTTCCAGTTTTCCTAGCAGTTTTTACCAAATTTTAAGTTTTTATATCAAAATCTTAGATTTGGGGGTTTATCAAAACATTTGCTATTTGTCATTTACTATGGTTTATTATACCTGGGGCAGGTAGGTGGCAGTGGATAGAGCACTGGGCTTGGAATCAGTAATACTCATCTTCCCAAGTTCAAATCTAACTTCAGGTACTTATTAGCTGTGTGACCTTGGACATGCCACTTAACTCTGTCTCAGTTTCTTCTCGATAAATTGAGCTGGAGAAGAAAAGATACTCTAATATCTTTGCCAAGAAAACCTCAAAATGGGGTCATGGAGAATGAGGTTCAACTGAAACGACCAAACAATAATAAAATGCATAATTACTCTTTTATTTCTTAGGCAATAGCAGATGGTTTTGATAATTACTTTGTTATAATTTGAGTTCTGATACTGCTAGACCTTCTTCCTTTACATTTTTCCCCTTTAACTCCCCTGAGATTTTTGTTAATTTTCTTTTTATAAAATAGATTTAATCAGATGCTGTTTCTTCTGTTAACCTGAACAGTTTATATTTTTGTAAGTACTTTTCAATTTTACTTATATTAAATTTATTGGCATATAATTGGACAAAATAACTCCTATTAATTGTTTTAATCTCATCTTCATTAATGATATATTTCCTTTTCCATTTTTAATATTAATGATTTGGTTTTCTCTTTAAAAAATAATATTAGCCAATAGTTTATTTTATTGTGTTACTTTCCCCCATAAAACCAGCTGCTAATTTTATTTATTAATACAATGTTATTCTTACATCAGTTTTAATATACTCACCTTTAATTTTCAGGATTTCCAATTTGGTATTAATTGGTGATTTTTAATTTGTACTCTTTCTAGTTTTTAGTTGCATTCCCATTTCTTTCATTTTTTTTCCTTCTCTTTTATTGATGTACGGTTTTATAGATTTTCCCCTAAGCATTTCTTTGTTTCCCCTAAGTTTCCCCTAAGCATTGCTTTGGCTATATCCCACAAGTTTTGAAATATAATGTCACTGTTGTTATTTTCTTTAACGAAGTTACTGAATGTTTCTATGTTCTTTGACCCTGATAATTTTTTAAGATTAAATTATATACTTTCCAAATAAATTTAGCCTATGTTTCCATTGTCCTTTATTAAATGTAATTTTTATTGCATTATGATCTGAAGGAGGATTCATTTAACATTTTCACATTTGATTAAATTTTTTATTCCTAATATATGGGGAATATTTGTAAAGGTTCCATGAACTTCTGTGAAAAAGATATTTATTTCTATTCCTATTCAGTTCTCTCCAGCTGTCTAACATATCTATCCTAAGAGTCTATTCATCTACTACTTTCATATTTATCTTTTGGATAGATTTATCAAGTTCTAAGATTGGGAAAATTGAACTATTATGATTTTGCTGTCTATTTCTGCCTACAATTCAATACCTTTTCCTTTATAAATTTGAATATTCTTTGAGTCATATTTATTTATTTCATTTTCTGTGGTACCTTTTAACATAATGAAGTTTCTCTGCTTATCTCTTAATCTTCAATTTTGCTTAAGGTCACAATTGCTACTTCTGCTTTTTTTTTTTTTTTAAATGTAGAAGCTGTTAATTCTTGCATTACCCTTGATTGTAACTCCACAATATTTGAATTATTTTCTTCTAAATGCTTGTAGTATTTCTCCTTGATCTGAGAGTTTTTTAATTTAACTAAATAAAATGTTCCTGTGAGTTTTAATTCTCAGATCTCTTTCAGGAGGTGATTGGTCAATTTTTCCAGTTTCTATTTTACTCTCTAGTTCTAAAACTTAAGGGCAAGTATAATGTCTAGACTCTGTTTTTGATCATAACTTTCAGGTTGTCCAACAATTCTTAAATTATATATCCTTGATCTGTTTTCCAGGTGTTCTTCCCAGTGAAATATTTTATGTTCTTTTCTAATTTTTTATTCTTTTTATTTTAGTATTTCTTGATGTCTTATGAAGTCTCTTTACCTAATTCTAATTTTTAAGTAGTTATTTTTAGTGAGTTTTTGAACCTCTTTTTCCAATTGTTTATAATTTTCTTGTGTTATTTTCTCATTTTTTCTCATACCTCTCTTTATTTGATTTTTAAAGGTTTTTTTTTAAAACTCAACAATTTTTTTTTTTGAGAAAGAAGGAGGCCAGTAAACCATGTAACAACATGAATTGCTAGCTACTGTATGAAATATTAGTTTTCTATCAGCTAATAAAAGGTAGTTTAGTTACCATTGGCACTCAGTCTGGCTTCTCACAAAAACTTTAGAACAGGGGTTCTCAAACTACGGCTCGGGCCAGATGCGGCAGCTCGTGTTTATGCGGCCCACCGGGTTATGACAAATGGGCTGAGGGGCGGAGACAGAGTGTTTTTGTTTTACTATAGTCCGGCCCTCCCACAGTTTGAGGGACAGTGAACTGGCCCCCTCTTTAAAAAGTTTGAGGACCGCTGCTCTAGAATGTTGTGAATCAATTCCTTTGAAAATCCAAATAAAATAACAATAACTTTAATAGAATATAAGCTAAAAACCAGAAAGCGGAATTAGTACCACAATGAAAGGCCCATCCGTATAAGGTCTGTTTTTGTAGAACATTTGTGCATGATCCATGTTGGTTTCAAAGTGATTTGTAATTCAAATGCCAACGGCTCATGGTTTTCAAAGCATCTACTACTATCTGCATTCAAGAATGCAAACATTTCTACATCAATCTGATGATTACAATTTGATGATTGCATTCAATCCTCCTAATATCCATGTGGTTTTGGTGCTAATGTTATTCCCATTTTGCAATGGAGGAAACTGGGGCAAACAGATTATATGCCCAGGGGCACCCTACTACTAAGTATCTGGATTTGAACTCAAGTCTTGCCGGCTTCAGGCCAAAGGCTCTCATTACTGAATGTTGGCTCTAATTTCCAGATAATTGAAGTTATGGAATATACTCATCATATGCAAAGGAAAGACACAAAGACGTAATTTTCTAATTCCCAACTGGCTGCGAGAGCTCCCTACCCCCAAGTTCCCAAAAGTAAATTGTCTTTGAGGAGTCCTTGGGATCCATTTGTCCTTGCTTACATGAACCCCGTCCCTAAAGAGGAATAAGTTGTACATTTCTCTCTGTACTCATTTGTTCTTTATTCTATTCCCCATGTCCCGGAATTACAGTTCACAAAGAAGATTTGATCTCCAGGTTTGAGGAGCCCAGAATTCTGAAGCCAAAAGGCCCAAGGAGCTTCTGTCTGGGTGAGTGAGAAGGGGGCAGGTGAAGTATTTATGTGCAGTGGAGCAGGAAGTGTTAGAATTGGGGGCAAAATAACATGAATTAGAATTCCTTTTTAGACACTTTGTTGATGTGATCTTGGTTGTTACTAAACCTCAGTCTTCCTGCTTCTGAAATGAGGGAGGTTGGCCTCCAGTACCTTTCACTTCTCTTCCTGTGATAAATCTATAATCCCATGAGGAGTCATTGTTTAAAACTTTGGAGTGTGAACCTTTTTTAAATTTTCTTTCCTCCACCCTTTTAAAAATTTTATTTTCCCCAGTTACCTGTCAAACAGTGTATCATTTTTGATTATATGTGTACGTTCATTTCTTTTTCACATATTTCTTTATAAATCATGTTGGGAGAGAAAAATAACAAAGGGAATACCTTTAAAGGGAAAGTACTATGAGAAAGAAATACAGAAAAAAAAGTGAATATGGCATGTGCTTATTTACATTGGTTCCATAGTTCTCTGGATGTGGAAGACATTTTCATTTAAAGTTTATTGGGATTGCCTTGGATCACTGATCCACTGAGAAGAACCAAGTCTGTCATAGTTGATCATCGCACATACTTGCTGTTGCTGTGTGTATACTGTCTCTTGGTTCTGCTTACTTCATTCAGCATCATTTCGGGTTAAGTCTTTTCTGAAATCATCCTGATCATCATTTCTTGTAGCACAACAATATTCCATTACATCCATATACCATAACTTAGTCATAATTTTGTCATTCCCCAACTGATGGATATCTAATTCAATTACCAGTTTCATTTTATGATGTTTAATTTCTATTAGATTGCTTGCTGTCTTAGAAAGAAGGAGAGAGAGAGAGAACAATTTGGAAAGTTGTTCCTTTCAAGGTTTTACAAACAAAAAGGATGTTGATGTATTTGAAATAACAATTTTATTGAGAAAAAATTAAGCATTGTAACAGATCAGAAAAAGTGATGGTAAGCTTTTGGATTGGGAAGAAAGTTGTATTGCTATCTTTTATTTGTATAATGTTTTTTACCCTTATGGCTCTTTCCCCATTTAATTATGTGTGTGTGTATATACATTTGTATGCTTATTTAAAAACTTTTTTAAATGTTTAAATAAAACCAGAGAACATGGGGGGGGGGATTACCAGTTTCTTGCCACTACAAAAAAGCTGCTACAAATTTTTTTGCACATGTTGTCTTTCCCCTTTTATGATCTCTTTGGTATACAGATCCAGTCATGAGACTGTTGGATCAAAGGGTATGCAGTTTTATAGTCCTTTTAACCCACTCATTTTTTATGATTAGATTGTTTAATCTCCAATTAGTTTTTAATCTATGTTTCCATAGTCCTTATTAAAAGAGTTTTTCCCACCAACAAAACCACGTCTGTTTCTGCCTTTGAACCATTTGATGCTAACCAAAGGCTTTGGGGCCAAGAATCTTTTTCTGCCGAAGAAGCAGAAACCTCGGGAGGGTTCATGGCCTGGCTCCTGGCGCCCTTGAGCTTTCCCAGCCGTCAGTAGTGGGGGGTGGGAGTGGTTAAAATAACAGCCCCCGACTCAAAGCGGCTGCCACAGGCCCTAAAGTATCTGAGAGTCAAACCCGGATTTCCTTCTGCTGTACCAGGACTTCCCCCTGCTCCCTGTTTCTCCTCTCTTCCCTCACATGACAAGCATCCCTCTGTGGTGAGGCTCAGATCTGAACCATCTTTCTTCATAACTCACGGGTGCCAAACTCTCCTGATTCTTCTCCGTTTAGCCTGGGTCCCCCTTAAATTCAATTCGTGCAGGAGTCAAAATGTCACCCCTTGATGTCATTAATCCTGTTCAAAAACAAACATGGCAGTGCCTGTGCCACTTTACAAATAGTGTCTCGTTTGAGATTCGAGACCGAGGGAATTTCATATTGAGATAGTCGTGCATCTTAGGTGCAGTAATCCAGAATAGGATTCTGAAACATTCAGGTAAAGCTAATGTGCTCTTTTTTGGTGGGGGGAGTGCCAGGTGGTAAAATTGTACCGGAGAAGTCCTCTCTGCCACCCCCCTAAACGTTTCAAGCAGTAGATTTATAATGAGTTATATGTTGTCACAAAGGTTTAAGTTTGAAGAGATTCACCTCTGCAGGGGCTAATGGGTCATTTCTTCAACTCCCAAATCTCTCGAAAACCTTCTAAGTGGGAGAGATTAAAATCCCTCTGGAGGAAGCTTATGAAAATCAAATTGCATCCTCAGTGCTTTCAGCAGCTCCATTTCTTGAATTTCCTCCTGTGACATTACCTTAATAAACAATGTTCCCCCAGGTTCCCTTTTATGTGTCCTAGTCATATGTACCATTCCATAGTTCCACTGCAGACTTTCCATCCCTCAAGTCCTCAGTGATAGCTGTAAGCCGAGATTCTTGTGTCAGGACCTCATTCATCTCACTGGTTACCCTGACATCTGAGACCACAGATTCTGCTAACGGCTCCTTTCCTGAACCTTGTCCAGGTGAATTTTGGATCTCAGTTATTTTTCAGGTACTAGCGTTAGGCAGTTAGGTGGTACGCAGGACACAGTGCTGGATCTGGCCCAGATCCAAGACACTGTGCGACACCCGGTGTGTGATTTAACCCGTTTCCTCACCTGTAAAGTGGGGACAAAAGCATCTTCCTCCCAGCACCACCTTAAGGTGTGTCAAGGGTTTAGCCCAGCTTGATTGGCTAGTTAAATATTTAATCCATGCTTGTTTGCTTCCTGTTCTCCATAGGATCCAGCTGCACAGAGAGTCCAGGAAGTGTCTTCCTCCACCTTCTGGACATCCTTTATCTACCTCAGGAAAAGCTCTTGTGACAACAGAGAAATGTGGCCCTTTGTCAGGCCATGAACCGGAGAGGTTTGGAGCAGCTGTCACTCAGCTGAATGGGGGGAGGAGGGACCTTGATCCACAATCTGCTACTGAGGGATCCACGGGACAGGGTTTTAATAAATAATTGGCCGGAGGCTGCGGCTTCTCTGTTCCAACCCTTAATCTATCATCACTGAGCATCCAAGTTAAGGGGGCCTGGAGTGGAACGTAGGCTCCTGTCCCAGCCCTTATTTCTCACTGGGGAGTCTGATCTGAGAAGAAGCTGCTGCCCATCCCCAGGCTTTCTTCACAGGGATTGGAGACCTCCTCAATTCAGCACATGACATCACCTAAGTGTGTGCTGGGAAAAGTGGGCAGGCCTTCCGAACAAAAGTGTTCATCACTATCGACTCTTAAAACAAGAAAAAACTCATTAAAAACCTTCTTACTCTCTCTAATAACATTGGTACAAGTGAACACATCTTGGAGATCTATCTTCAGTATACCAGCATGTCCAAAATCCCAAGGTTCACCAAACAATGGAGAAATCAGTCTAAAAGTGTCTCACAACATAGGCTTGAATGGACTTTAACTTGTTATGGAACCTAAAGAACTTGGGGCTCGATTCTACACAGACTCGGCCAAGTTCTCTAAATCTTCATCATTCTTCTAACACGTGAGACTTCAGTTTTGCCTAAGTAGACTTTATTTGAAACCTTCCAGTTTTCTCAGTGGGAGGAGTCAAAATCCTATCTCTTTTAACTGTCCTTTTAATTCCTATTAGCCCAAGCATCAGCAAGTGCTCGTGATGACCTGGTCATCACCTTTTCAGAACAAAATAAGGGAATGGCTTAGAAGTGGCTCCCTCCTGGTCTTTTAAAGTAATTCTAGATTTATTTATTTTGCAAGAGCAATTGGAGTCAGTGACTTGCCCAGGATAGTAAGTATTACATGTCTGAAACTGAATTTGCACTCGGGTCCTCCTGATTTCAGGGCCAGTGCTCTCTACACTGCAATCCAGCTGCCCCCTAGCTTTAGTCATAATCCCATTTAGTATTTGATTTCTCCTCTGACCTTCACTACTCAAGGCCTTCAATTTTTCTGAGCTTCTTTAAATATAAAATAACAGATTTAAACTAGGTAACTATCTACCCATCCCTACATTTATGCTCTTATTACAATTTTTAAGCTCTCCTGCCCAGGTGTGTATGATTCGTGATATGTTTTGTGACTTTTTTTCACCTTTTGATCTGATTTTTCTTGAGCAGAATGACAAATATGGAAATCTGTTTAGAAGGATTGCACATGTTTAACCTACATTGGATTGCTTGCTATCTAGGGGAGGGGAAAGAAATTTGGAACACAAGTTTTTACAAAGTTGTTGAAAACTGTCTTTGCTATGTATTTGGGAAAATAAAAAGGCATTAAATTTTTTTGTTTTTTTGGCTTGGCTTTAATCCCTGTTTGGATCATTGATTTCTAATAACACCAGCAGTTCCCTCCATTCTTTTTTTCAGGGTGTCTGCTGGTTTGCCAAGGTTTTCCAGCTCCTATCAGTCAAAAGAAACCAAAGCTCTAATTTCCTTAGCTCTTCTTTAGATTCCACTTAAGTCCTCTAGTAACTGGATACGATGCTGTTTCCCTCCTTTCTTGAAACCTAGTTACTGAAAAATATATTTTCTCCTGAAGATTTCTCCCACGTATATTAGCCCATAGTATTACTTCATTTTATTAGCACTTTTGCTTGATCTTCATTAATTTACTCTGCTGTATTCTCTCCTCCCCCTTTTTAAAAGAAGTTTTAGGATTTTATAAGTGCATCTCTTTTGGATACATGTTTAGCTATATGGAAGTAGTGAGCAGGACAAGGGCATACAGCCTTTCACTTTAGCCATTATGGCACAATTTTCTGAAAAACCTGTTTTCATCCCAGCAGTTCAGTTTATTGATTCCTCATCTTCCGTGAACTAGTCCAAAATATCACAAGAAATAGACACAGTTAGAAAACAAAGCAATTTTACTTAAAACAATAGTGATAATAAAGAAGGTTTGCAGGCAAAGGACATCAACAGCTGCCATTGAACAAAAATCAAGACAGAGCTCCTTCCCCTGATCCTACTGGATCTCTGCAGTTTGGGTACAGGACTTTGATTCTCTAAGTTTCTTACATTTTGCACAAAACCTTTAGGGCCCAAAGTACAAAGGGGAGAGTATTTCTATGCTATAGGGGTTCTTAGGGGTTTATGTACTTTTCCCATTATTTGTATAATTATTATTTCAATATAAGTAAGTGGTTTCCTTTGTATTATTAGGCATTTAAAGCATTAAAAATATTATTTAGAGGGTTTTATAGCCCATGATACAAAAAAGTAAAAAGCCCCTGATCTAGGATAAAGCTGGCTGTCATCCATCCAAGTACTCTGTAATTAATAGTGAGATTGCAGGTCCAACACAGCCGATACTCAGATGCTACTAAAGGTTTTCAACTTATGACCTAACTTGTGAGCAGCCACCTTTATCCCTTGTGCTAGAATGTATCTTAAGATGATCCCAAACATGTCCTACCCATTTTCCATTGCCTCAGTGATGAGTTTTAACCCATCCTAGGACATCTCTTCTTAGTATTTTTTTGCCCCAGCCCAGGATTATTAAGCTTTTTCACATTTAAACAAAGTATCAGAAGTTCACACAATACTGATTATTAAAGACCCCTTGCAAACAGAACTCTGCACCATGAATAGGAAAGGGAAAATTATTGTGACATCATTTATAGAAATAATAATCATGATCTTGTGCAAATCTTCTGATCACGTTTTTGATATTGGATAAAACTTAAGTCTTGGAAATGTGACTTTATACAATATTTCATCAAATTGACTAAAGGGTATAACAGTCAAATTGATGGTCAACCAGATGATCAAGGAAGGGAAATCCTTGAAGTTTCAGAAGTCCTGCCAGTATTCCGTCCCTGGCCCAGGCTTTCCTGGATCAGACTGAACAGCTGATGCGCCAGTCAGAACCATGATTACAATTTCACCTACCATCATCCTCCCTTTATTAGCCAGTTGGTGCTCACCCCATCCTTTAATTTTTAACAATAGCTTGTCTTCTAATTTATTCTTCTCAGACACCAGAAGCAATGTGTAATTCAAAGGCCAAAGCAAGCAAAGAACTTTTAGTGAGTTCCACTATTGCAAAAGGTCAAACAATCAGTACTGGTTTTACAGATCTAATTAACACACTTTTAAGGTCTTCAAATCTTATCACTAGAACTGTTTCTAAAAGGTGTGCTCTGATCTTGATGTCCTCAGAGAGCTAGACTTTCTCTCTGGTGGTGGTATCCTGGAGGTTGGGGGAGGAGGGGAGAGCCACTCCTTATCTTAAAAATGTTTATTATTACATATTCAATTGGGTGAGTGGAATGGTCTAAGTTGAAGCCTTTGTCACTTAGCAGTTACACAAAAGTTTTTCCTGAAGCAAGGGAGAAAAGAAAACAATGTGTCATTGATAGGGATTCAATCATCAAATAATTAAGCGACGGAATAAGACCTTTAGACTGACAAATTTGTATTGGTCCACTTTTCTAAAATGATTTATCTTATACAAACAGGCAGGAGAGACCAGTAGGTAGAGCCAGTCTGCACCAAGAAGATCCAAACCGAAATTTCACCTCTGAATACACTGGCTATGAACCCCGCTCCACCCCCAAGGGAACTCACTTCCCAGAACTCTAGGCAACATTCTAAGGGTTAACCTGCAGTAATACCATGAATTTTCTCATATAAAATCAGAGAATCCTTCACTATCCTTATACCCTTATCTATGATGGCCTTAACTTACTCTTGATCTTGGGATAATTAACTATTTAATTTTTCTGCTCTTTTCTTCTTTTGCTCTGCTAACCTGGTATCTTTACTTGCTAATTCTGTTTTTCAAAGCTGCATTTTCAAATGCACATCCCTCACTAAAATGAATGTCAAAGCTCCCAGGCTACTTAGTCAATGACTGTTGTTGAAGGTCCAAACATATTTGAAAGTGAATTCCTATAGCTCACTTTTTTTAGCCTTTTATTATAAAACACATATTCCAAATCTTATGAATTTTGGATCTTTTCTCTTCAACAATAAAGCATCTTGGCAGATTATGTTCAATAACACATTCTAACAAATTGTTGTTTGAAAAGATACGAAAATATTAAGCATATTTATTAAACACAGAATTAAGAGACAATATAATTCACAATGAAGTATGCAAATCATGGTTCGTCGAACTGAGAACTGGCTCACTGAATAACTATTTTTTATGAGAAACTAAGTTTTAATAATAATTTCTGATAGTAAATAATACAGCGATAGAATATTAGAAGTAGTTGCTGTTATTTGAAATATATAAAGGAGGATAAGACTGAATACTAAAAATACCTTTCTCAGATTTGAACTGGCCTATTCTTGCGGAATAGAACTGTAGAATTCCTGTTTAAACAGAAAAAAAGAGTACTTGTTCTCAGCTCACAGAAACATGGCCACACATGAGGAAATAAACCTTTATAAGTGCTGAGTCTCCAGTTCAATTATCTTTTTTAACTTTATGGAAACTTTCTGCAAAAGCAGCTAGCCCTCTTTTCTCTTCATATGTAGAGTTAGAAGGCTGACAACTTTCTAGGTATTTTGCATTTGGTAGTAGCTTGGTAAAGAAAAGGAGAATAAATCCTAAGCTAAAGTAATTCTTAATACACTGATTGATATATACATTTGAACCACAAACTCAGATGCATGTGTCATAACACAACACACAGACTAGGTTTAATGTGGAATTATAGAAATATTCATAATCGTTTGTCAGGTGGCTGATACCCATGTGTCTTTAGACAAACGTTCCCAGTACTTGTTTGGTAAATAGGAGGATTCTAGCTTTTTCAAATCCATGTCAAAATTCCAGCATCTGTGAAATTAAGCTTGAAAGTCATTAGGAATCAACCAGATTCTTTGGAGAAAAACCCTATGTCCACAGGGGACAATCTTTGGATTACTGAAGTTTAGCTCTCATTTTCTGTTACCAATAGGAAAAAAATGTTTCTAGGTTCTTTCCAATCAAGTCACTTTACATTCGTAACAGGTATTTCTCCAGGGAAAGTTCATGGTTCTCAACTTCTAAGTCCAATCTCATGGGCATCTATTTTTTAAAGAAAAAAATATATAAAATCTTTCTTAAACCCATGTTGTTATATCTGCCATATCACTTGCTATTCCAACCCTTGTTGGTTTTGAGTCTCTGAGAGATGTTCTGTTACAAGATTCTATAGCTGGAGTAAAAGTTAAGGACTTTGAATAGGCCCACCTACTTTGAATGCAGGAGTCCAATTTTCAAGCAAATAATGCAGCCTATTCAATCAGACTATATGACAGATTCTTGCTTAGGCATTCAATAAACATTTGTTGAGCATCTACCAATGCCAGATTCTGTGTTAAGTGCTAGGCAATGCCCCCCCCCCAAAAAAAAATATATATATATATTAAATAGGTCCTTGTCTTCAAGTACCTTATGTTCTGCTGGTATGAGATAGACTATGATCCCCAAGTTCTTGTTCGAGGTCTCTTAAAGGATGTGCTATTGCTAAAAAAAAAAAAAAAAAAAAATCCCCACATGCTACTTTCCCTTGGTTTTTCTAAAACATGAATTTTCTGCAGGAAGGTTTTCCATTTTGCTTCTTAGACCTTATTCTTTAATATGACATTTCTTATGATTCCTAAAAGATGAGCTGTGACTGAAAGTTTTCCCACATTCATTACATTCTAAGGGTTTCTCTCCAGTATGAATTCTCTTATGTTCAGTAAGACTTGTGGGATAACTAAAGGCTTTTCCACATTCATTGCATTCAAAGGGTTTCTCTCCAGTATGAATCCTCTTGTGTAGAGTAAGTTGCCTCTTTTCTCTGAAGGCTTTCCCACACTGATTGCAATCAAAGGGTTTCTCTCCAGTATGAAGTCTTTGATGTGTCCTAAGGTTCGAGCTATTACTGAAGGCTTTTCCACATTCATTACATTTGAAGGGCTTCTCTCCTGTATGAAGTCTCCAATGCATCATAAGATTTGAGCTGTTACTGAAGGCTTTCCCACATTCTTTACATTCAAAAGGCTTCTCTTCTGTATGAATTCTTTTATGAGCTGTAAGACCTATCCTATGGCGGAAGGCTTTCCCACACACATTACATTCAAGAGGCTTCTCTCCAGTATGAATTCGCTTGTGTTCAGTAAGACTTGCTATGTAGCTAAAGGCTTTTCCACATTCATGACATTCAAAGGGTTTCTCTCCTGTATGAATTCTCATATGTTCATTAAGTCTTCCTCTCTCGATGAAAGCTTTCCCACATTCAGTGCATGCAAATGGTTTTTCTCCGGTGTGAATCCTCTGATGCTTCATAAGCGATGAACTTCTTATAAAGGATTTCCCACATTCGCTACATTCAAACTTTTTCTCTCCTGTATGAATTCTCCAATGAAGCTTCAAGGATGATCGGCTACTGAAGGCTTTCTTACATTCATTACATTCAAAGGACTTCTCTCCAGTATGTGTTAACTGATGTGTCCTAAGCGTTGAACTTTGGCTGAAGGCTTTTCCACATTCACTACATTCAAAGGGTTTCTCTCCTGTATGAATTCTCTGGTGTTCAGTAAGACTAGTGGTATAGCTAAAAGCTTTTCCACATTCATTACATTCAAAAGGTTTCTCTCCAGTATGAATTCTCATATGTTCTGTGAGTCTCCCTCGCTCTATGAAGGCTTTCCCACACTCGGGACAGGAAAAAGGTTTCTCTCCAGTATGAGTTCTCTGATGCTTTCTAAGTGTTGAACTTGCACTGAAGGATTTCCCACACTCACCGCATTTGTAGCGTCTCTCCCCAGTATGAAGTCTCCGATGATATCGAAGGGATGAGCTGTGGCTGAAGGCTTTTCCACATTCGTTGCATTCAAAGGGTTTTTCTCCAGTATGAATTCTCTTATGCTCAGTCAGTCTTACTTTTTCTATGAAAGCCTTCCCACACTCATTGCACACGTAGGGCTTCTCACCTGTATGAATTTTTTGGTGGCCTTTAAGTGATGTGCTTCTACTGAAAGATTTCCCACATTCGTTACATTCGTGTCGGTTTTCTCCAGTATGAAACCTATAATGATCTCTAAGGGAGGAGATGTAGCTAAAGGTCTTCCCACATTCTTTACACTGAAAGGGTTTCTCACCTGTGTGAATTCTCTTATGTGCAGTAAGTTTCCCACTCTCTATGAAGGCTTTCCCACACAGATTACACACAAAGGGTTTCTCCCCAGTATGAATTATCTGATGTCTTCTAAGTGCTGAGCTCTGCCTAAAGGCTTTCCCACATTCTTTACATTCGAAAGGTCTCTCTCCTGTGTGAATTCTCTTATGTTCAGTAAGACTTATTGAGTATCTGAAAGCTTTTCCACACTCATGACAAGCAAAGGGTTTCTCTCCAGTATGAATTCTCTTGTGTACATTCAGTTTTGCTCTCTGAATGAAGGCTTTTCCACATTCACTACACACAAAGGGTCTCTCTCCGGTATGAAGTCTTATATGTCCTTTAAGTGCCGACCTGGTGCTAAAGGCTTTCCCACACTCACTACATTCACATGTTTTTTTCCCAGTAAGTTTTCTATGATATTGAATAAGATCTGAATGATAACTGAAGGATTTCCTGTATTTATTAGACTTCGAAAGTTTCTTGCCAGAGATTTTATGACCTTTGAGAATGTTCGGATATTGCTTGGAAGTCTTTGCATTTCCTGCACACCCACGGAGACTTCTTTCTGTGGCAGCTCTCTGCTCTGGAACAAGTGATGAATCTGAACCGAAACTTTTCCCAAATGTGTTGGTTTCATGGATGATTGTTATTCTCTTGGACTTTCTTTGCTGGTAACTCTTCTCTCTTTGCAACTTGACATCACATTCCCAATCATCTCCCAAAATCGTGTTATAAGAGCTATCCTTTGTAAGTCTCTCTTTGGATGTTTCTCCTAGAGAAACAGCATGCTTTTGAACTGATTCTCTGGTTTTACACCTAGTATTCTGAATAAGAGAATCTAAAGAAAAGAACAATAACAAAAAAGTTACTGAAGTCTTTCCCACATTTTTAATGGTCAAAAGACTTCTATTTTGCATGAATTCTCTTATAAGCAGACTTATTCTGTGGTGGACAGTTCCTCTACTCAACATTATTACATTCAAAGGTTTCATGGCTTTCTGAGAGACAACACAGAAATTGCTTTCCATGAAGGAAAAACACTGATATGCGAACTACAAGTTTTTTTTTCCTAAGATATCACTGTGGAAATGTGGATAAAATGTCAAATTATAATCCAGAAAGGTTAATGAGCACAATGTTAAAAGCTCATTAAAAGACATGGTGTCCAACTCACAGACAGTAGCAAATCACATTACACTGGAAGTTTTGAATTCAGTTCTGAGCTGGAATGGGTGAAGAGGAATTTACCAGAATGGTAAAGAACTAGAAATGATATCATTGAAGAAAGGGTAAATGAACTCGGAATGTATAGCCAGAAGGATATAGCTCAGGCAAGAGCATGGTTATGTGAAAGGCTCTCAAGGGAACTAAATAGAAATAATGTCTATTTTGATAAAGGACACAACAAAACCAGTCATAAACAAAAAAGATTTTTATTTTGACCAAGCGAAGTTCACATTTAATATTATTAATGCAAAATGGAATTTGAGATGCTAAAAATTAGTTATCTCCTCCCTATTTAAGTATTCAAAAAACAGGCTGGATGTATACATAGCAGTTATTGTAGAGTGAAGCTTTCCTTGTGTTAGATGAGAAGATGAAATAGATGATTTCCTACTCTGAGATAACATTATTCCAACTCCTTACAATTATGGAAGAGGCCGATATGTAGAGAAGACAGATGGGTCTGAAGTCAGAAAGACTTGAGTTCAAATGTGACTTCAACCCCATACTAACTGTTTGATCCTAAGCAAGTCCCTTAATCTATCTACCTCAGCTTCTTTTAACTGTAAAAGTAGGGTATTGCCTCTGTGGTTGTTGTGAGGATCAAATGAGTCAATATCATTTGTAAAGCACTTAGCGCAGTGCTATCTACGGTACTATTAATGTACATAAACAGGCACTAAATAAATGCCTATTCTTTTCCCTTCCCTTTGTTCATTATTGAAGCATTTCTGAAGTTGAGAAACATTAAAACTGTGGCATAATGGATTAGCTCTGAATTTGATGTTTGATGTTCTAGATTTAAATCCCAATGGAAAATCATTTTAACAAACTTTTTTTTTTTTTTTGGTAGTAGCAAATTAATAGAAACAAAGAGCGTACATCACTTGGGAAATGGCTGAACAATTTATGCCACAGCAATGGAATGGACTTTTTTTTTCCTTTAAATTAAATGTCTCACTTAAAAAAAAAATCTATCCATAACACTAAAAAAAGATCATATACTGAACAGGAAAATATGATAGCTTATGAAATAGCAAATCTTTACTACATACACCTTACTTTAAGTGAAAAAAAATCTATCTATCTAGATATATCTATAGATATATATGAAACAAATTTAACATGCTACTCTCAAAGCTGTTCTGCTTGTCTGGGCTTCCTTCTCAACCACTGATTTCTCTTGTATATTTTTCTCTTAAAGATCACAAGGACTTTCTTTCCTTCCTTTTCCTTTTTTTTTTTTTTTTTTTTTTTGCTTAAGAATTATTGTTCAGGCTCTTTTTGCAGTGGCAAGAAGTTGGAAATTGATTGGATGCCCATCAGGTGGGGAATAGCTGAAAAGTTATATGAACGTAATGGAATATTATTATTCTATAAGAAATGAGGAACAGCCTGATTTCAGAAAAGCTTAGAAAGACTTATATGAATGATGTTGAATGAAGTGAGCAGAACCAGAATAGAAACAGCAAGATCATGTGATGATCACCTGCGATGGACATAGGTAAGCTCTTCTCAGCAATGCAGTGATCCAAGACAATGCCAACAGACTTTGGAACATGCCAGAGAAAGATCCATGAAAACTGAATGCGGATTGAAGAATGGTAGTTTCATTTTTTTTTTATTTGCTCTTTCTTTTTCCTTTTTAGTTTTCCCTTTTAGTCTAATTTTTTCTTGAACAACATGACAAATATGGAAATATGTTTAAAAGGATTTCAGATGTTTAATTTATATCAGATTGCTTGCTGTCTTAGAGAGAGGAGAAGGTAGAGAGGAAGAAAGAAAAAATTTGGAACTCAAAATCTTAGAAAAAATGAATGTTGAAAACTATCTTTACATGTATTTGGAAAAATAAAATACTACTGAGGGGGAAAAATTATTGTATAGTAAGAAACAATGGCTATGAAGAATTTAAGGGAACTTGGGGAAGATTTCCAGGAATTGAGATGAGTAGAATCAGAACAAAGTACAAAATGATCACAAAAATGTAATAAAAGAAAACACTAAGAGAGATATCAAAGAAAAAAACAAGAATATAAGACCAAAAGCCAATCTCCAATGTCTATAAAGTCGAACTGAACTAAGCATTCAAGAAGAGGAAACCATCACACAGGAAGGACATTAAAGGACATAAGTAAAAAAGATAAAATCAGAAAAGACAATGACTTAATTTCGTGAGACCTGGTATGAAACATGAAGTGAAAGAGACAGCAAGAAAATAATTTATTGTAACAAAAAATTAAGGCATGTCAGAACCTGATGTACATCCTGAGTGGGGAGAGGAAGGGATATATAGCCACTCACCTAGATAAGGGCTTCTGGGTACTTCTCCCTCAGGCATCCATGGCACTTCACCTTTCTCCAGCTGGGAGATCACATCTGGCTGAGAACCTAAAAGCCCTACTCACAGAGAAACAAATGGGGAAAAGTGAGAAGAGAGGATATCTCACAATCTCTTTTCTCTTTAAGGAAGAGGGGACACAGCAAGAGTGTGGTAGACCGAAACCCTCCACAGGATGCTAAGTATTGTAGTCTTAAGAAATATGGGGGATGGAAGAGGTTGCAGAGGCTGGGGTAGGAATTGATTTAGGCTCATAAAGAAAATTAGTTCATTTGACTCGCTAGTGGTTAAGTTAATGGCAACCCTTCACATCTTAAGATGTCTCCCTTGGGACTTTACAGGACAAACTAAGACCTGGAGGAAACTAGAGAATGAGAAAGATGTTGCTTTAGAGGCTGCACAGGAGAAACACAAGTTTTCCAGTTTTCTTTTTAAAAAAGTCTTCACTAGGGGGATCGAAACATTTTGTTTGCCCTCAAGAATTCAGACAGCTCCTCTATGACATGGCTTCTTAAACCATTCTGAAAATTCAACTAAAACTCAGTGGAGTGATTCAGATATTCCGCAGCCTAAATTTAGCGAGTGAAAACGCATAGACACTCCCCGGGACTGATTCCCAGGGGAACGCTTCCTTACCCAGGAAAACTAGGTTCTTGTAATTCTCCAGCATCACATCCCTGTACATATTTCTCTGAGAAGGATTCAATTGTCTCCACTCCTCTTTGGTGAAGTCCACGGCCACATCCTTGAATGTCAATGATTTCTGAAACACAAACATTTCTGCTCACCCAGAGACCAAACACATCATATGAACCATAGCAGAGCCAAGAAGCCGGCAAAATTTGTGCAAAGAGTCTTGGGAGGGCATGAAGGGTTTTATGTTCCATGTCAAATATTTACCAAACCCTCTTTATTCTTAGTCATTTGCCCTCTGCCATGCAGACTACTGTATGTAATGATACCAACTCATCCTTACAAACCAACCTCCAATGGGAGCTCCAAGCCAAAATCATTTTATTTTTTATAAAATTATAAATTATCATGTACATGTAATTATTATATATTATAAAATATTTATTTTATTCATGAGTTCCCCCCCCCAACCATCTATCTATATGATCAAATATACAACACTGAAATCATACCATACATAGCTAACTTCCTAAAAGCTACATCATAGTAATCACCGTCACTGATCCCCAAATTTGGGGCAAAATTAGAAAGCAAAGAAGCAGCTACATTAAAGGGCTGAGGGATGCAGGTGAGGAGGCATCTCCCCTATTCTACCAGTATTGTGACCCTGTTCTTTCACCCATGACCATTACTATTCTCATTCAAGGCCCCTCTATCAAAACCCAAGACATCTTCCTTTGATGACCTTACGAAGCACAGAAGAAGAATGAGACAGATGCTCAGGAAGATACAAAGCATGTCACATGACACTGTAACAAGAAAATAAAAAAATTCATATTTAGAGCCTCAGAGACACAGTTAGTGGCTGGCCACCTCATTTTTTATGTATTTTTTTTTAAGAATAATACCCTTAAATTAATAAATTCCACGTATTATTGTGAGGGAGTACCCCCTCACAACTGAAGCAGCCCCTTCCACTCTTCGATCTCATTCTTAGAAAGTGGGTGGTTAGGTGGTACCATGGAGACTCATCTTCCCAAGTTCCAATCTGGCTACTTTTGTGATTCTAGGTAAATCCCTTCACCCTGCTTGCCTCAGTTTCCCCATCTGTAAAATGAAGAAATGGCTAAACACTGCAGTTATCTTTGCCGAGAAAACCCCAAATGGGACCATGAAGAGTGGGACACGACCGAAAAATGACTGAACAAAAACTGTTAGAAAAATGTTTAAGCCATCAGGCTAGATAAAGAATTCTGGGAAGAAAACCTTTGACTTAAATTTCCTCCAAAGACAAAAGACAGAACATTGTCTCAGAGAGAATGTAGAACAGCTGAAACAACCCAAGCCGGGCTAAAGCACCTACTCCCCCCTAAAGGAGATTTGGCTTCTGGGGGCCAAAGTTTGGCTGGAGCCGCTGTACAGCATCCACCAAGAAGCCCTGGAGCAGCAGCAGAGGGGGCAGCCTCAGCCCTACAAAGGTCCCCCTGACTGAGCTCCCTGGGCTGGGCTGCCACTGACAGGGGTGGGGGGACCCTCTGGGAGCTGGGGGCACCTACAGGTCCACAGAGTCCTTGGCTTCAGGCTGGGGTAATGAGAGCAATGGTAGCATGATCCCTGTGGGGAACAGACCTCAGAAAATAACAGCAGGACCACCTGAGGCTTAGGTGGGACCAGAACAATTAGATGCTAAAAAGAAAATAAAGCAGAAAAACAAAAATGAGCAAGCAAAGGAGAAAAAAATCCCACCATAGATAGTTAACTATGGGGATAAGGACCTGGGTACATATTTGGAGGAATAGATACCAAATAGTGCCAAAACATGAAAAAATTTCTTAGAAGAACTTAAAAGGGACTTTTAAAATCAAATAAGAGAGATAGGGAAAAATTAGAAAAAAAAATAAGAGTAATCCACAAAAATCAAGAAAATTATGAAAAACATGTCAGTCAACTTGAAATGGAGAATCAACTACTTAAGGAAAAAAATAATTCCTTGAAATCTAGAACTGGGCAAAGAGAAGGAAAGTATGTTCTAAAATACAAATAATAAAATCAAATCAAAAGAAAGAAAGTATGAAATATCTCATGAAAAAAAAAATTGATGTGGAAAAGACACCAAGGGGAAATAACATAAGAATGGTCAGATTGCTTGAAAATTATGATTAAAAAAAGTGAATCTTGATACAAGAAAATATCCTTAAATTCTAGAACAAGAAAGCAAAACATAAATAGAAAAAAATCTACCAATTATCCCCTGACACAGATCCCAAGTGAAAAATTTAAAGAAATCTCAGTCAAGTTTCAAAGCTTCTAAGTTAAGGAGAAACTATTGGAACTATCAAGAAAAGAACAATTGAAATATTATGGAGCACATTAAGAATTGTAGGAAATCTAGCACTATTATGTTGAAGAATAGTACATCTTGAAATATAGTTTGTAAAACAAAAAAGCTGGGATTATGACCAAAAGCAACTTACCCAGCAAGGTTAAATATAATTCTGAGTGGAAAAAAAAAAAAAGGCTATTTAATTAACAAAGAATTTCAGATATTTGTGACAAAAGCATAAGGGAAAATTTGATATGTAATATTCAAGAGAAATATGAAGTTAACATTAAAGACCAATTATAAGGATCTCAGTAAGATCAAATCATTTACATCTTATATAAGAAAATATTATCAGTTCTTTTATGATTTATTTTTATTTGGGTAGTTTGAAAAAAAATTTGGGGTAAGCTAAATATGATGTGATTCAAAAAATAAGTAATACTGTGTAGGGAAAGATTAAAAAGAGCAATTATTTTATACAAATGAGATGAAAAAGGAAAAATAAATACAAAAGAAGCTAGTGAGTGGAGGGAAGGTAGTGCTGAAACCTTCCTCTCATCAGGAATGGGTTAAAAAGGGAATGTGTGTGTGTGTATGTATGTATGTATAGAAGTGTACAAAAGTCTTCTAAAATTCAGAAATAAATAAGAGGGTGTACAGGATGGGGTGGGGAGAGAATAAGAGGAATTCTTAGTGAGGTAGATAGGTTAAGGAAGAAGAGGGCAAGGCAGGAAGGAGGTACAGCAAAGCTTTGAAGGATAGGACTAGAGTGAGAAGGATAAAGAGGAAGAATGAGAAAGAGGAAAATATACAAGTAAATATAACTTAGAATGTGAATATGATCAATTTACCCATAAAACAAAAATTGAGCAGATTAAAATATTAATTCAACAAAATGTTACTTTCACAAAATGTTATAAAAATGAGACACACACACAAAGCCAGGAATGTATTATTTAAAAAAGCAGGGGTTGTAATAATGATATCAGAGTTAAGTTAAAGTAAAAATTGATTTAATTAAAATGAAAAAAATAGAGGAACTACACTGTGTCAGTATTATTCAATAGTTTTAGACCATTTAAAATAGAGGGCATGAAATATGAGTGCATTAATGCCAAACAGACAAAGAAACTATATAAATGTATACTACATAAAACATGTTTTATGCAAATGAAGTCAGATCTAAATAATTGAAGTAATATTTATTGTTCACGGGTGAGTAAAGCCAATATAATTTTTAAATGACAATTTTACCTAACTACTCAATGTCAACTCATTAAATTTACTGAGTTAGAAAAAGTACCAGACTTTATATTATAAGGGAGAACATTATCGAAGTATAAAAAGCACAATTTTGATTATTATGAATTAAAATCTTGAATTAAAAAAAAAAAACCTATGTAGCCAAGAACAGAAGAAATGCAAAATATTAGAGGAAAAAACCTTTCATAGACAATCTCTCAAATAGGATGTGATTCAGCTGGAATCCTGTAATGGAAGGAAACTAGAAAATAAGTTTAGAAAAATATGGAAAGGCTTAGACATGAAGGAAGATGGCTAGCCATCTTCCGAGAAACAGATGACAGTGGAAATAAGCATAGTACAGTCCTACATGTATGTGAATGTTTATATATACCTACACTTAATTGTAGCCTTCTTTGTAGAGGGGAGGGGGAAAAAAAGTAAAACATGCATAGCAAAGAACAAAAGAAAACCAACAATGAAGCAAAATTGGGCAGCTTTGAAAACAATGTGCAGTATTTATTAACTAAGTTTTCTTGAAACAGAAATTTATTGTTTTATATTGAATCCCTTCTTAATTTCTTTTGTATACATGACAATTTGTTATTATTGTTGTTATTATTTTGTATTTCAAGTTTAAAATAAATTTTAAAACAAAAGACACAATACTAAATTTTCCTTTTTGTAATTTCCACCCACTGATCCTACAGAGTGAGCAGAATCCACGTGAGTCTCACTCCACTCCCAACACACACACACACACACACACACCATCCACAGCTCCTTTAGCCTACTGTCATCTAATAGGACTTGGGCCTCTCAAGCACATTTAGTGCTGGACCAACCAAATTATAAAGAATTTTACAAATAGACAAAATAACATTTGGACAAATATACAGGTAGTAATAGAAGAATGAGGGTTTGGTCCTTATGGATCTTAAATTATGATACGCAGCAATAATTATCAAAAACTACCTGATGTTGATGAAATGTAGAAAAGCAAATTATTTCTAAAGACTTGAGAAGTAGAAAGGTTACAGGGAAAACCAGAACACAATCTGGCAGAAAGTAGGTATAGACCAACATTGCACGCAACATAACAGCAACAAGAGTTAAGATTTATAGAGACTGCCAGGTGGCAGGTATTAAGCTAAATGTTTTATAATTAAGATCTTATTTGATTCTCACAACAATCCTAGGATTCAGGCACTGATATTTTCCCCCTTTTATCTGTGAGAAAACGGAGACAAAGATAAGTGACATAATAAAATGAACTCCACAGGGGTACTTAGGTTAGACAAAAAGGGAGACATAATAAACAAATTAGATGGAAAACCAAGGGAAAAATTACCCATCAGACCTATGGATAACAGAAGAGTTTGTGACCAAAGACCAGAAATGATTACAGAAAGGTAAAATGGGCTAATTTTGATTACATAAATTTTTTTTAAAAAGGTTTTTTATAAACAAAAGCAATGGAATTAAATGGGAAAAAATGGAGAAAAAAAATCCTCTCTATTAAGTTTTTCTGATAAGGGTCTCATTCCAAGATATATAAGGAATTGGCTCAAATTTATAAGAGCCATTCCCCAGCTGATAAATGGTCAAAGGCAGTTTTCAGGGGAAGAATTCCAAACTTTCAAACTAAATCACTACCAATTAAAGAAATGAAAATTTAAACAATTCTGAAGTTTTACCTCACTCGTCAGATTGGCAAAGTTGACAAAAAAGGAAAAATAAATGCTAAAGGAGCTTTAAAGGAACACATTAACCTACTACAGATGGGACAATAAGTGGTCCAGCTATTCTTTTTGTTGTTGGTTTGTTTGTTTTTTATAATAATAGCTTTTTATTTTTCAAAATACAGGCAAAGATGGTTTTGAACATTCACCCTTGTAAAATCTTGCATTCTAAATTTTTCTCCCACTTTCCTCTTTTTCCTCTTCCCCTAGATAGAAAGTAATCCACTATAGGTTAAACATGTGTAATTCTTTTAAGCATATTTCTACATTAATCATGTTTCACAAGAAAAATCAGATTAAAAAGGGGAAAAAATGAGAAAGAAAACAAAATGCAAGCAAACAACAACAACAAAGGTGAAAATGCTATGTTATGATCCACACTCAGTCCCCATGAGGATCTCTCTGGGTTCAGATGGCTCTCTCCACTTATCTATTGGAATCACCCTGAATCATCTCATTGTTGATGAGAGCCATGTCCATCAGAATTGAACATCGTATAATCTTCTCGTCGTCATGTATAATGTTCTCCTGGTTCTGCTCATTTCACTCAGCACCAGTTCATGTCTTTCCAGGCCTCTCTGAAATATCCTGCTGATTGTTTCTTAGAGGACAATAATATTCCATAACATTCATGTACCATAAACCTATTCAAAAATTCTCCAGCTGATGGGGATTCATTCAGTTTCCAGTTTCTCACCACTACAAAAAAGGTTGCCACAAACATTTTTGCCTTTCCCTTCTTTAAGATCTCTTTGGTATGTAAGCCCAGCAGGGATACTGCTGGGCCAAAGGGTATGCACAGTTTGATAACTTTTTGAGCACTATTCCAAATTGCTCTCCAGAATGGTTGGTTCAGTTCACAATTCCACCAACAATGTATTATTAATTAGTATCCCAGTTTTTCCAACATTTATCATTATTTTTTCCTATCATCTTATCCAATCTGAGAGGTATGAAGTGGTACTTCAATTGTCTTAATTTGCATTTCTCCAATCAACAATGATTTAGAGCACTTTTCATGACTCGAAATGGTCCAGTCATTCTGAAAAGCAATTTGGAACTATACCTCAAAATTTACTAAACTATCCATATCCTTTGAACCAACCATACCACTATGCTTCAAAGAGATAAAAGGAAATAAAAATATTTATTGCAGTTCTTTCTGTGATAGTAAAGAACTAAAAACTGACAGGAGATACTCATCAACTGAAGAATGGCTAAGCAAATTATAACGTACAAATGTGATGAAATATTATTGTGCTGTGGCAATTGCACCTGAAAAAAACTTATATGAAGTGATGCAGAATGAAGTAAGCAGAACTATGAGATCAATTTATATAATAACTGTTGTAAAAACAATTTTGAAAGAGTTATGAGCTCTGATCAACACAATGATCCACTACAATTCCAAAAGTTCAAAACTCAGGGTACAGATGTGTGTTTGTGTGTGTATAGATACTGCACACAGAGAATTGGCCTTCCATGGCAATATACAGGAATTTATTTTTCTTTCTTTTTCAGATAGATATCTTAGATTTCTTTCCCTGAGGGAAGAGCGAGGATAAAGCAGATTTGGCTTACATTGGGAGAGAAAAATAGCTAGCAAAAATTTAAAGCAATTTGGCAGATAAATTTAAACCTACTTTATACTATGTAGCGCATGCCTCTTTAAATCTGTTTCTTTCTGTTAGTTTCTAAGCCTGTTTTGAAACAATAAATTTTCAATCTGTAACATATTCCATACCTATGATTTGACCATCAGCTCTTTGAAGGACAAGGAATGTCTTTGGACTCTTTGGATCTTCATTGCTTTAGCACAGTGCCTGGCAAAAAGCAGGCTTTTAATAAATGTTTACTATTATCTGGTGAACTATTATCTAGTTTACTAATATCTAGTGAACCAAGATGTCTAATGTGAATTTTTTTTCCTGGCTTTAAGTTTTGTTCCTTATGCCTTTATTTTCAGTTTTAATCAGTAGGTATTAATTTTCAAAGAACACGTGTACATGATCCCACTCATTCACTTCAAATGTCTCTGCTAAGAAACAGGTATCAAAGTTTGAAACCGATATCAACGTAGACTTTAGAAAAGTATTTACAAAGGAGGCAAACGGACAATTAATACAAAAATAGAACATGGTCCTACAAAAATGCTGTCAGGACTGATGGTCGGAATAAACTGAGTGTTCAAGGACCTCTAAGACTCCAAGCAAGAATCTTTTCCCATTATGTTACAATTAAGAATGTAATGGATTTAAAATTTTGAGGCTTACACGATGATTTCAGAAAGGCCTGGAGAGACTTCCATGAACTGATGTTTAGTGAAATGAGCAGGACCAGGAGATTGTTGTGTACTTCAACCACAATACTATATGATGATCAATTCTGATGGACGTGGCCTCTCCAACAATGAGAGGAACCAAATCAGTTCCAATAGAGCAGTGATGAACTGAACCAGCTACGCCCAGAGAAAGAAGTCTGGGAGATGACTGAGAACCACTACACAGAATTCCCAATCCCCCTATTTTTGTCCGCCTGCATTTTGGATTTCCTTCACAGGCTAATTGTACACTGTTTCAAAGTCTGATTCTTTTTGTACAGCAAAACAACTGTTTGGACATGTATGCATATATTGTATTTAATTTATACTTTAACATATTAACATGTATTGGTCAACCTGCCATCCAAGGGGAAGGGGAAGGAGGGGAAAAATTAGAACAAAAGACTTGGCAATTGTCAGTGCTGTAAAATTACCCCTGCATATGTCTTGTAAATAAAAAGCTATAACAGTAAAAAGTAAATAAATAAAATAAAAAATCAAAATAAAATTTTGAGGCTTACAAAAAGAAACAAACATTTTTTGGGAGACTTAACTTCCCACAAGAGGGCGTGAGATCTCTCTGGAATGGTGCTAGGAGATCTCTTGGGAGACAGCAAATCAAAAAGAAAAAAGAATGAAATGTAGCCGAGGCCGCCTTATCTGGGAGAAATCAGGGCTTAAATTTTAAAACCCTTTCACAGGCCGCGGACAATAACCATCACCTTTTGCCCTATCTTTTCTAACACAGAAGTTATTGTACCACAGACACTTTTCGCCATTTGGTGAAACCTATGGACTCTTCAGAACGTCTTGTTGCCTTCACTTATAACCACAAGAAATGCTCCATTTTAGTCGGAGGTTATTGAAATGTTCTAATATGCAGAAGCTCTATCATCCAGAGAGCCTCGGGGCTTGATCCCAGGCTAGGAACCCCCGGGATTGGCCGGCACTTGGCCCTACCTAGAGCACTGTAAATCGGGGATGTCCCTTGAGGTTAAGGTTACTTAACACACACGGGCACCAAACAGCCAGCCCAGAAGCCCTGGAAAATCTCCCCCAGCGTTAAGAGAATTATTCAGAGAAAAGGCAACCTTCAGATGGTTTGCTTGTAGGCTCTGCTTAAGGAGAACAGTGGTTGAAGTGGAAATGCAGGAAATGCAGGAAAGCAGGGAGGGCTTAACTGCCTTTGATAACGACCAAGTCCAAGACAAACTGAAACTTGGGGTGTACAAAAAAAAATGGCGATGATTTCTGAGCCCCCGAGGGGATAAGGCCGCAGCCGGTCTGGGGTAAGCCTGGGCTTAGAGGCAGACGCCCCAAACTGCTCCTGCCCTCGAGCAGAGGCCCACGGAGGCGCAGAGAGTAAGGGGGGAGGAGGCCCGGCGGCCAGGAGCCCTGGTCAGGGTGACCCCCTTTTCTTGAAAGGCACCACAGGACAACCTCCCACTGTGGCTGATTCTTAGGCGGACCCCCCAGGGAGGCCGATTCAGGACTGGGACCCGGACCTGGAGGGGCCCGGGCAAGGCAGGGGGCGCACTTCTGCCTGGGCCCGCTGGCTCTGGTTAAACGGGGCGACACCCCGCCCGGTTTCCGGGATTCTGATTCTGGGCCCGGGGTGGGGACCAAGGCCTAAAAGCTGAGGCCGCTACTCACCCGGGACCTGGCTGCCAGGAGCACCGACGCCATCTCTCCTGGCTCCTCCTGGAGCAGCGCCGGATCTTGAGAAAGGGCGCTAGGAGACAAAAAAGGAGTCACCAGAGGCATTCGGCGCCAATGGGTCCGCGGCCCCTCTCCACCCCCGCCTCAGAGCCCCCCGCATCACGTGCCCCTAGGAACCCCGTCCCCTCTGAATCCGAGGAAGCTCCTCTGAGAGAGGCCGGGCTCGAGTCCAGTATCCGGGGCTGGACGGGGCCTGGGCCCAGGGTCGTCCCCACAGGTCAGCCTGCTGAGCCACCGCGGGAAGGGCCACCTCGATTTTCAGATGCAGCAGCGGAGGAGACATAAAAGAAGGGATGCCTGTGGGGGAGAGTCCGGGGCCGCCCCCAAACCTTCTGGGGGCTCCCCAGTCCCTCTGGCATCAGCCTTTCCCAGACCACCACGCCCACCCCCCACTGGCTAGCATCTGCCTGCAGCCGGCCGGCAGCAGACACAAGTCACCTCAGGCACCACAGCTGCGGCAGGCACACAATAGGCGCCGTAGGTATGCCGGCTCTGGGCAGTAGCCCGGATGTATCTGCCATCGCCCCAGGGGTGGGGGAGGGAGGGGGGGCCAGAATGTCCCTTCTGCCGTAGCCCAGCCTGGAGGAAGCCCAGTGACTGCAGCCCGCCAGGGAGTCCCTGCGGGGATGGGGGGCATAGGAAGGGGGGTCACCCCTCCTCACGGACTATGGAGGGGGGCTGGTCCTCGGTCTCCCGGATCTGACCCGAGGGTGCCGCTGGTTCCCTCACCTCCTCCTCCGGACCACTTTACAAATGAGACCCTGAGGCAGAGCACGCACTGTGGGGGACCTGGGAGTCCCTCCCCTCCTGCCCCTCCCCCTACCTCCCCAGGTCCCGAGGCTCAGCGGACACCTGGATGGAGAGCTCAGAGGAGAGGGCGCCACCAAGGGCCTAGACAGAGCGTGACAGCCATGGGGGAGGGGGCAGCCCGGGTAAAGGCGCGGAGGCGGGAGCCGAGCGAGCCGAGCACTTCCCAGCGCGGTCCCGGAGATGTCCACGGACGCGCGCACGCAGGCCTCCTCGCGAGCGGGAACGGGAGCGCGCACGCAAAGCCCGGCGTTCCCCGGCGGCGGCGGCAATAGGGCAGGAGCTGTGCGGCGGGGTTTGGCTACCCCCTCCCCCCTCCCCCGCGACGGGACACAGGCCTGCGCCCCCCGGAACCCGCTCGTCCCCCTATTCACACGTCTACACACATGCAAAACGCCCCGGTCCCAGCCCAAGCAGAGACTGCGTATCTGCGCCTGCGCACTGACCCGTTCGTTCGCCCCCTCCGAGACACCCCACGCACCAGGGCCCGAGCGAGCCTCAATTTCAGTGCCCCTCGAAACACTGCCTGGCCCCGAATCGCTAGGGTCCGCACTGGGCTGCTTAGAGCCGAGGGGGATTGAGCAGCGCAGGCGCGTTCCGTGGGACTCTGGGAAATGGAGTCTGATGACTGCAGTGCCTTCTGGGAAACGTAGTCCTCGGCCTACCTCCGCGCAGGCGCACAGACCAAGAACTAAGCACGTACTTAATTAAACCTTGGCTACTTGCCCAGCCTCGAGGACCGATTTTCCTACCCCTGCTCTTGACCCGATGGGGGGTGAGGGGGGAGAATTGCAAACCTTCACTTCTCAGAGGTCTCTACGGCCTGCCTTTCCAAAGCCGAGCCAAAACCAACATCAATAAGAAAAACCCATGCGGGCAGAATTTTCCCTCACCCGCAAGGGCTCCGGAGTAAAGGGCCCCACAGTGTGGTGGTGCATTCTGGGAATTGTGGAAATAAAGGACTAGTTTGACACATGCCCCCTGCTTTTTCCACGTGATTTGTAATCATTTCTATAGAACACACTTGTAGCTTCTCAGTAAACCCATTTTTGGAAATGATAAAGCCCAAACTCTTTCCCCAGGGTGTCAAGAAACATAATAAACTGTCAGATGAAGAGGAATCAACATAGGTCCCGGAGAAGGGCTGTTCACCCAAACACCCTCCAAGGGCACGTTTCTAAAATGTTATTCTCGCAGGGGGCGCAGGAGAAAGACTGTAACCCGGATCAAACGGACCAATCCATCTTCGGAAGGGAGGAGCCGCGTCCCGGGAGCGAATATAAAGGCTCCCTCAGTTCTGCGCTCTGGGCTCCCTCCTGCCGAAGAGCCGCTTCTAAGAGGTTCCTTAAGGTTGAATAAATTCTCCCGCCATCTGATTGGCCTATCCAAAAAAGACTAGAAAACAAAGACTAAATGGACTGTCCTCCATCCCCCTACAAACCCGGCAGACTCTGCTGTATTCCTCCTCCTAATTACTGCTTGTTTAATGCCTTTCCTCGAGAAATGTAAAACGGTGCTACGATGATATTACCATCATCAGAGGTTTCGGACGGAGCATTTTCTCCGAGACAGTCGGGGTTAAGTGACTTGCCCAGGGTCACACGCCGGGACGCGTAGGAAGTAAAACATTATTCGTCTTTCCCCTAAATGTGCACGGCAGAATTTGTTGTAAAGAAAGCAATCCCTACTGGGCTTTTCACCCCTTTCTTCTTGCCCCCTGGCAATTTAATCAGCGAGCTCTGAGAAAAGAGTTTTTCTGGGTTGGCCTGACGCGTCACCGCTGGGGGTGGCAGACGTCAGTCCCGGCGAGGATTCCCTCTCTTCACTCAAGTTCCGCCTGTGCTAACGGCCCGCAGCTCCGACTTTATTCCTGGTGTTTACGGTTTTATGATTTTCCTTACCGTGGATGCTCCTCTCCTACCTGTTCCTTAATCTGTAAAGCTTTACCTTCTCCCACCTGCAGTAAGATCACATTGTACCTGTCCCGCCTTCTAACCAAAACCCACACACAGCTGGCGGAAAACACTATTTGCATACTATGCAAATGCTCCACTCGTGTCATAAACCAGTTATTCGAACGTCTTGTTAACAAGTTTGCTCGGCAGCGAACGTCTGGACAAATTCTTGCACTGTTTTTATGATGGCGCGGGTTCTGCTCGCACTCCCTGCAGCGGGCTCGTGTGGAAACGTATTTAAGGGAAAAACAATCTAAAAACTTCCTTTTTTGTTTTTTAAGGAACATTAAGAAATGTTTCTCCAGCCTAAAACCCTCTGTAGACTCTCCTCTTTAGGGAATGGAAAGAATAAAAACTAAGAGCATCCTCTGAAAGGGAGTAAGGAAGATAATAACCAAACAACTCTTGACCTGATGCCTCCCTAACACCAACCACTTTTGGCTCCTTTTGTGATTGATCGAGGTCAAAGGTCTTCAATCAGTAAAGGAAATCAATGATCCAAGGAGGAACTGAGCATTGACCCTTCGGCCTGATTATTGTACTTTAAAAAGATTTTTTATAATTTCCTCACTCAAGATTCCCACAAACATTAACCCATCATTGTCTTGGGGCGACCACTTCAGAGAACACAGGGGACTTTGTGCTTGGACAGCTCTCTATGTTAATGTTTCAAGGAATAGAATTGTTTTTCACCATTCACGTTTGGTAAGTGAACAGATGCTTTTCGTTGTTCTTCCTCAAACAACATACGTTCCCCTGCCCATACAATGAAGTCCTGAAGGGTGGGTGTCCTTGGCAAAGAGAAACTGAAGCGCTGAGGGGATTGTTCCCTGGGGCAGCAGAGAGAAGGCTCAGGCAGAGCTCATTTGGCTCCATGTGGAGCTTGTCTGGTCAGAAATCCAAGTTATACCAAATGCCCAAGGCCCACCTGGTGGGCAGACTCCCCTGACTATGTACAGGCTATGAACCGTCGGAAATCCCCATCGTGGGGGCAGCTGACTGCACAGTGGAGAGAGCACCCGCCCTGAATTCAGGAGGACCTGAGTTTGAATCTGGTCTCAGACACTTAACACTTCCCAGCTGTGTGACCCTGGGCAAGTCACTTAACTCCTCTTGCCTCAGCAAAAAAAAAGAAAAGAAAAAAAGAAATCCCAGTCATGTCCCTGAGGTTACACTTTCCCCATAAACCTGCGTGTGGCATATGCCATCTTTTCTGCCTTCCTTTGAGTCCGTCTGTTTCATGGTGTCTTCCCCGTTCCCTCTCTCCCATGTCATGTTGTATCTCTCTCACCCCCACTCTGTTTTATGGTGTCCCTCTTCTCAATCCCACTTCACCTTTTTGGGGTTGGATAACTCTTTTGGAGTGCTAATCCCTTTTAGGGTTTGGTCTGCCTCTAAGCAGATGCCCCAACCCCATGGGGGGGGTTTCCTTTCTCCTGGCTAATTGTGGACCTTGCCCTTCTCATCATCAATTGTTAAAACCCCTTTCTTACTAACTAGGTGCTCTCCCACTCTATTTCATATTTTCCATTCCTGGTGTCTATGGCATCCCTTCATTTTGTCTGTAACTTCTTCCCCTAAATAAGCCCACCTTTTGCCAGAGACAATGGCCATTGTGCGTTCTTCACATGACCGAACCCCAACATATGGAGCTTCTCCTAAAGCACATCACCTGGTGCTACATCATTTGCTATCCTCAACTCAGTGGGAAAAAATATATGACCATCAAACCTACTTGTGTGCCCACTGTCTGATTCCTTTGTGTCCGGAAGTGATAAAAATTGCTTTGCTTAAGACAGAAAAATGAAAAGTAGGGAGTCAACTTTTCAACATTTGATACTCCTCTATCTCTTACATTAGATTTTCTAGCTCTGGAGAGGAATGACTATCGTTGGCTCTCAAGAAAATTTATCCTTTGCCAAGTTTGATCTGTTGCCCCTTTGTGCTTCTTTTTTCCAAACCCACACCCACCCAAGAAAATAGACTGCAAACGTGGCAGAAAGACATTATACTGTACCGATGAAGAATTTCAATTATCTGAACATCTGAAGGAGCTTTCCATTAAAATTCTAATGAATAATCTTTTACTTGTCACTATGATTTCATCTTGCAAAAAAGGGAGGAATCAGTAAAGGGAAATGATCCTCCATCTTAGAATCATGAGAGAGGACAGGAAGGCTGGACATAGTCTGCCATATATATTAGATTTCAAAGTGAATTTCAAATGGTTCAGAAAAAGGATAGGTAGAATCCCAGGGACTAATATTCATTTTTTTCATGGTTCTTTATGTTTCTTGATTTCTCATAAAGTCATTAGCTTCCATTTTTTCAATTCTAATTTTCAAGGAATTATTTTCCTTGGTGAGCTTTTGTATTTCCTTTCCCATTTAACCAATTTTGCTTTTTAAGGCATTCTTCTCATTAACTTTTTGCATTTTCTTTTGTAATACTCTCATTTCTCTTCTCAGTTTTCCCTCTATCTCTTACTTAGTTTTCAAAATCTCTTTCGAGTTCTTCCACAGCCAGAGACTGATTCTTATTTTTCTCTGAGACTTCGGATTTAAGATAAAATTCTAAAGAGAGTTCTCAGCATCTGGGAAGCACTCAAGTATAAAATTCTTTTTTTTTCTAAAACAATTGGGGTTTAGTGATTTGCCCAGGGTTACATAGCCAGGAAATTCAGATTTAAACTCAGGTCCTCCTGACTTCAGGGCTGGTGCTCTATCCACTGCACCATCTAGCTGCCCCAAGAACAAAATCTAGACACAAAGATAAATAATACTGGTGATGATGACATGGAAAAGTTGTCTAAAAGAGCCTATTATGAAAACTTTTTTGTTATATATTGGATCAATAAAAAAAAAAAGGCAGGGGAAACCATTACCCAAATTCCTCAACAATCTAGACATTCTGTTCAATCCTTTCCAAGAGAGAAAGAAAGAATAATGCTTAACAATAAGTTAAAGTTCAAAATAAATAAGAATTACTTAGAAAGCACCAACAACCTTGATGAGTTCAAGTCACCAGTCCCAAGTGAAATGTATCTCAGTGTAATAAAGAGCCTGGCAAATGGCCCTGCTGAATTACTGCTGAGGGAGCTCCGAAAGTTAATGGACTGAGCATAGGACTGGACACTTTGCAAAAACAAAAACAGCTCTGTAATTCTCTGAGGCTGTGTGATTCTGTAATATATATGAGCTTTTTCAGCATCCTGGAATAGTTAGTCTTAGCCTGAATTCATCAAGATCAATGCGATGTCCACATTTACTAACTTTGGGTTTCAATTCATTATAAATCATTTTGTTTGGTTCTTTTCAATTACAAGATAATTTTCCTTGCCAGGGAAAAGATGCAAAATAAGTATTTTGCATCTTAAATACTTAAGCAAATCTGTCTTTTCTCCATCAATCTTGGCCTCACATTTGCCCTGAATAAAAGTCCTTTCTCTTTTTTTAAGTATCTCTTATTGACAAATTGATGACACATATTGGAGGAAGAAATAGCCATACTGGTAGATCCCCAGTGAATGAAAATACAAGCTTTAAATCCCCACCAAGCTTTTTTGGGGACCAAGTGCAAACCATTCTAGTCATTAGCAGCATTTCTAACACTCTTGAACACTCTTTCAAACTTCATAACCTGTCCTTGTTTCCATTTCACTACATGGTTTTTCAAAATATGGATGATAATACATTTGTGTATCTACATTTATCTCTGTAAAAGGGGTGGCTTCTCATAAGTAAAGATTTGTTGCATGTGGCTTGTGAATTATTTTTGTTAGAAAATCTGTAGAGGTGAGGTATCTCACTGTTTGGCCCAATTCTTAATAAATGTGCATAATAAATTATAAATAATAAATTCCCCAAATAGCTTGGGGAAAAATCATTACTTTATTATAAACTCAATATTAAAATAAACAAAAACCAACCAGATTTATTTTTGTAACTATTTACATGTAAATAAATGATTATGCTACACTTTTCCAATCACTTGTCCCTAACTCTCCATCAGGATTCTCTGTCCACCATACTCTTCACAATTTTCTTCCTTTGTGGTTGTAGTTATTTAATAGGCATGATGTTTTTTTCCAATTCTGTTTCTTTCTGTTGTTTTTTTCTGCTTTGCATCCTTTCATAGGTAGAACTAAGACAGTAAGCTGAAGCACAGTTTCTGATTAGCTTTTGTAGAGGGAACTTTCTTACCAGAATGTTCTTTCTATTCACAAAATCACAGACATCTACATCTTCTCTACTACCTTACTCCCATTAAAATGCCAATGATTAATAAAAAATAATATCAGTAAGACTATGGGGAGATAGGTCTATTCATAAATTTCTAATAGTTTGTATTTTTTTTAGAAAACAGTCTGACCATCTGATTCAAGTTGCACAAAACTGATTATATCTTCCAATTTAAGAATTCAATTATAGAGCAGATATTGAAGGAAATAGTTAAACTGAGTAGGAATGGCATAAAGATTTAAATGTTTAGAGAATGTTAGAGCTGGAGGAAAAATAGGTAATTTCATTATCTAAACCAGCAAATAATAGCATATTCAATACATTCTGACATTTTGATGTGTTAGTATACAGATGACAAGTTTCAATAAAACCTGCTTGTTTCCAGAATCAAAACTTTGAATAATTGGTAGAATTTAAAAGTAAATTTCCATTAATTTTAAGGAAAAAAACTTCTTAATTTTGAAAAAAAGGAATGCTCAGCTTAAACTTTGGGGTATCCCTCATATGAGATTTTCCAAATAAGGCTGGATAATCACTTTCAAAGCCTTATATGAGCTTGGGTTTGTCTAGAGGGCCCTTGAGGTTTTATTCATCTCTGAAATTCTGTAAATTCTCTAAAGGATGAGATGTTTCTGCAGACATTCCCATATTCATTACATGGCATTTTTCCACTATAAATTCACTAGCAATTCTAAGGCAGGAGTCATTGTTAAAGGATTTCCTATATCCCTGATAGTGTCTTTATGCAGTGTGCTTCTTATGATTCCCAAGGGATGCATTGTAATTGAAGTTTCTCCATATGTATTATCTGGTATGGGCTTTAACCCAAAACAGATTCTCTTATATTAAGTCAAGACTTGTGGGATTTCACTGAAAAGTTTTTTGACCAGAATGAATTTTCTGATGTACTCTTTATCTTCTCTCTGAAGGCTTTCCCACACTCACTGGAAAGGTTTTTTGACAACATGAAGTCACTCATGTTTCCTAAGCTTTGAGCTATTGCTGAAGGCTTTTCCACATTCATTACAGTCAAAGGGTTTTTCGCCGGTATGACGTCTCCAATGCAATGTAAGGTTTTGCTGAAGGTTTTCCCACATTTATCAAATTCAAAAGGCTTTTCTTTCATATGAACTCTCTTAAGCAGTAAGACCTTTTCTGTGGGGAAAGGTTTTTCCACATTCATCACAATCAAATGGTTTCTCTCCAATACGAATTCTCATATGTTCAAGAAGACTTGCAGTATAGCTAAATGCCTTTCCACATTCACTACATTCAAAGGGTTTTTCTCCAATGTGGATTCTCTGATGTGCAGTAAGATTCCCCTTATCTAGGAAAGCTTTTTTTCCACACTCATTTCACACAAAGGTTTTTTCTCCAGGATGAATTCTCTGATGCTTCCTAAATGATTAGCTTCTACTGAAGGCCTTCCCACATTCATTACATTTATATTTCTCTCCAGTATGGAGTTTCCAATGAACCCTGAGGGATGAGCTGGTGCTGAAGGCTTTCCACATTCACTACATTCAAAGGATTTCTCTACAATATGAATTCTTTGATGTTCATTAAGTCCTGCTTTCCTGATAAAGGCTTTTCCACATTCATTACATTCAAAGGGTTTCTCTCCACTATGAATTAACTGATGCCTCTTAAGTAATGAGTTTTTGCTGAAGACCTTTCCACATTCATTACATTCAAATGGTTTCTTTCCAGTATGAAGTCTCTTATATTCAGAAAGTCTTCCTCTCTTTATGAAGGCTTTCCCACATTCATTGTAGGAAAAGGGCTTCTCTCCAGTATGAATTGCCTGATGTTTCCTAAGTTCTGAACTTGTGCTGAAGGATTTCCCACATTCAGTACATTTGGACTGTTTATCTCCAGTATGAAGTTCCAGTGAAACTGAATAAGAAATTAAAATTTCATATTAGAATTGTAAGCTCACTCAAATCTAACAGGCCTGAGCTTCTAAATTATGGGAATTTGACCATTCCATGAACTCTATATGTCCTTGACAATAGGTACCAGGAACTAGCCATCCCTGGGAATGGCTATGCTTAGGGCTGGGTGGCTTCCTCCCCGAGCATATACAATTACTAAGGAAATACGTCAAGATATAGATATATGGAATGAGTCAAATCACCAGGTGGTCACATATTTTACACATATATATGTCAAGATGATATATGGACTGAGTCAAAACACTAGATGGTCACGTATTTTACACATGTATACGTGCCAGACTTCTTGGCTGAAAGCCCTCTTTGTCTAAGAGAGGTATATAAGACTAAGAGTCCTACATCTCCACTGAGTCTCATCCGTGGGGAGGACGCTTCACCCGGAAAAATCTTTACACAATTCAAGTTGATTGAGGCTGAAACGGGACTCCCAGCCATTTGAGTTTTTGAGGTTCCCTTGAATTGATGATGTGTTCTCTTCCTCTATCTGTTATAATTGTCATGTTGTCAATTGTTCTTGTTTCTATTTGTTTGTTTGTGTAAATCTAAATTGTCTGTACCTTGTCTTGTTTGATTAAAACTTTTTACTTTTACTTTTTAACTGAGCTTGAGAGCGTCATTTATAGAAACGAATCCGAACTTTTCTTTAAAATCATAATACATAAATCTAAGAGATGACTTGTGGCTGAAAGCCTTCCCACATTCATCACATTTAAAGGGTTTCTCTCCAGGCTGAATTCTCCTATGTTCAGTAAGTTTCCCTTTCCCCAAGAAGTATTTCCCACTCATTGAACACAAAAAGTTTAGTGCCAGTATGGATTTTCTTATGTTCATTAAGTTTTCTTCTCTCTATGAATGTTTTTCCACATTCATTACATGCAAAAGGTTTCTCTCCAGTATGAACTATCTGATGCTTTTTAAGTGAGGAACTTGTACTGAAACATTTCCAACATTCATTACACTCATATTTATCTCCAGTATGAAGTCTCCAATGGTACCTGAGAGGTGAGCTATGAATGAAGGCTTTCCCACACTCCTCCCATTCAAAGGGTTTCTCTCCTGTGATTCTTTTATGAACCATGAATTCCCCACTCTCTATGAAGGCTTTCCCACAGAGATTACACACAAAAGGTTTTTCTCCAATATGAATTATCTGATGCCTCCTAAATGATGAACTCTGTCTGAAGGACTTTTCACATTCACCATATTCAACAGGTTTTTCACCAGTATGAATTCTCTTATGGTCATAATTCTTCCTAGGTAGTTAAATGTTTTTTCACACTCATTATATTTAAAGGGTTTCTCTCCAGAATGAATTCTTTCATGTGAGCTAAGTTTTCCCCTTTCTAAAAAGGCTTTTCCACCTGCATAGCATACAAAGGACTTCTTCCTAGTAGGAATTCTCTGATGTCCTCTAAGGAACGACCTGCTGCTGAAGGCCCTCCCACATTCATTACATTCATATGGTTTTTCTTCACTAAGTTTTTTGTGATGTTGAATAAGGTCTGTATGGTAACTGGATTGAATGGATTTCTAAAACTTCTTACCAGAAATTTTTATCACATTTGTAAAGACCTTTTCCCTCTGCAGTTTTCTGCTGTGGAACAAGGATTAAACCAAGACTGAATTTTCCCCAAAATGTATTAGAATTATGAGTGACTATCATTTGTCTTGATTGACTCTTCTGTTCCAACTTTTCCCTTCCTTCCCTCCATCTCCTTCTCCTAGATGGCAGGCAGTCTCAAAAATATTTCTGCAACTGTTTTTCAAAATAATTCATTTCCTTTGTAATTCTATGCATTTTATTTTATGTATTAAAAACTTTATTCTAAGAAAGGGGTGATATTCAAGTGGCTTGCAGCTCCTTAGAGCTGAGCCTGGATCAGACCCTAGAGGTCTTGTGCTCTGAGATCAGAAAGTGCTCTGCCAGAGGTGGGGGCCGGGAGCATAAAGGATAGAGAGCAGTGACCTCCATGACCCATTTCAATCCACAATTCATCCAAATGAAGGGGAATATAAATCAAGGATTCCCACCCTCACTAATGGGCACTTGACATTTCATCAGTCCACCAGGTACTACTTAATGGGAATCCTCTGGGTATGGATACAAGATTAGTGCAATGTCAGGAGAAAAGCTGTTCCAGAGCCATCCAGGTGAACATAAAAACCTATCTATACACACCCAGATGAGACTGTACAGTCAACATGCATTTATTAAGCACCTACTATGTGCCAGGCACTGTGTTAAACCTTAGAGATGGAGGTGGTTTTTTAGTCGCCTCGAATCTTATTCTCCCTGACCCCTTTTGGGGGTTTTTCTCCGAAAAGAATTGGAGTGGGTTTGCCAGTGCCTCCCCCAGCTCATTTTACAGATGAGGAAACTGAGGCAAACTGGATTAAGTGATTTCTCCAGGGTCATCCAGCTAGTAAATATCTGAGGCAGTATTTGAATTCAGGAAGATGAGTCTTTTATTTCTGAATTTGACAAATGGCAGATTAACGAGCACGTGCACTGCAAATCAGAAGGAGGAAGCCTTGTCAATCTCTATGGAGTAGGTATTTCCTTTTCCTTTTCAATTCAACGGGTAAATTTGCACTCAAGAAACATTTAAGCACCAACTTTGTGCCACTTAAGAGTACTGGGGACTCTAAGAAGAGCAAAACAAACAGAAAACAGCCCCTGCTCGTAAGAAGCTCACAACCTCAGCTATTCACCTCATCTCTCCTCACACTGGCACAACATTAGAACTGGGTAATCTAAAAGTCTTATTTGTTCACACATAATTCATTTATTCAAAGATAGATAAGAAAGAGATTATAATCAGCTGGAGACAGATAGAAAAAAAGCAGAAGGGGATTGATAAAAAGGCAAAGATAGAGACAGAGATGAAAGGGAGGGAACAAGCATTTATTAATCATTTACTGTGGGCCAGACACTGGGCTAACTGCTTTACGAATAGTCTGCCATTTGATCCTCACACCTATCCACTGAGGTAAGTACTATTATTGTTCCCATTTTACAGATAAGAAAACTGAGGCAAGTGATGGTTAAACGATGTAGTCAGGGTCATGCAGCCTATAAGTGTCTAAGGTATTTCTGACTCCAGGTTCAGTGTTATATTCACTTTACCATCTAGAAAGAGAACAAGAATTTTAAAAATCAGAGATTTCTCTAAAACTTCTAGAGAAAAAGAAGCTTAGTTAGCTGGATTTAATTCTCTCAGAGGAAATTATCTTAGTGTCCCAAGAGTTGGATTCAATGAAATGTTTTCCTCTTGGGAGTTACACCAAAAAGATGTGATGATAATTTTTCTGTTTCTTTCTTTTTTTTTTTTTTTCAATTTTCTATCAATCCTCTAGGAGCATTTGGCTAACTAGAGCCCGTTTCCTATTAAAATTAACTTCACTTCACTAAAACCTGTCTCACAGGAGAACAGTATTAAGGGAATTCCTGAGCTAGTTCACAAAGTCAAGATTATTTTCATAATAATATTAAGACACGATTTGCCTATTAAACTTCAACCAAAGCAACACACAACAACAAATTGAATATAGAAACTGACATGAAAATCCAATTAGGTGGCACAGGAGCCTGGAGTCAGGAAGGCTTGAATTCAAATTAGGCCTCAAGACACTGCTGTGTGATCCTGTGCAAGTCACTTAGCCTCTGCCTGCCCAAGGTCTCGCAATTGTAAAATGAGGATAATGAAGGTAACAACAGTGTCTGCCTCCTAGGGCTGTTGTGGAATCAATGTGATAATATTTGTTATATGGTTTGCAAGATGCGTGGCACATACTAGGCATTTAATGGTGCTTATTTTCTTCTTCTTACTCATTAAGCGATACTTTTTTTTTTGGGGGGGAAAACATAGTAATTATTCCATTAAAATGTTCTTTTCTTTAATGTGTAATCTGTTTATTGTTATTTTTAATGAATAATTACTTTTATCAGTTTAAATTTCTAATATAACAAACATCGAGAGATACAATACATGTAAGAAAAGCTTTGGGGACCAACAATTTTTAATTGTAAAGAGTCCTGACACCAAAAAATTGGAGAACTACTGCTCTAACTCATTTTTTATTTTTTCTTTAACTAAAATATCTCTTATTCAGATTTTTCTATCGTTATCATTTTATTTGGTTTCTGTTTCACATACCTCCAATTGTTGTGATCACTAAAGTTTTTCAGTAAACTTTCAGTATGCTTCAATTCTTCATAACAAATGTGGGTTATTAGTAATACTGAATAAATTAATTAATTACATGGAATTAACAAATTGAGTTAATTGAAAATTAAAGTTAATTAATAAATTAAATGAATTAATAAAACACTGTTATTTGTTTTGCAGTACTGAGCATCTGCAACCTTGGAATGAAGTGGTGATTGCTCTACTTCTTTTTACATACTTGTATTTGGAGAGGAAGAAAAAGAGTCCGAAATGCAATCTGGATAATAATGAAAACATGGCTAACCTAGGAAATGGAGATTCTAGGAACAATCTGACAATCAGAGGTTGCAGGGGTGGAACAGTGAAGGGGACTTTCTCTGTGTGTGAGAAGTCCAGGGGTGAAGTAAAGTTTCAGCATTGTTGAAAGTGAAAAATGCTGTTTCAGCACTCAGGACAGATCCATAGCTCCACTTGAGCTTTTTCAAGCACTCTTAATACATAAGTTGTCTTTTATTTTATTTTGCTTTTGCTTGTTTGTGCCGTCAGACACTCTATAAATTCAAAAGCATGGCCTTTGAAATCTTCCATTAAATTACAATTTTTGTGTGGCAGATACTTGCCAGTCTTTTAGTCATTCTATAGAACATCCAGTCCAAACCTCTATTCATTCTTCCCCAAGAAGACAAGGGTGTTGCATGAAGAAGATTCTTGAAGTTGGTCTATGATATTTTTGTGGTATAAGTAATTTATGCTCCTTATGTGTGAAGTATCTTTTTCTGATTTAGCATGGCTCTAAGCTTTTCTACTGGCTGACTTGCTAATCTCATAAAATTTACTGATTTTAAAAATTAACTCTTCCTCCTCAGAGAGTTATTAAGAGATCCCTTTTCAGTTACTGTCCTCTTGAGATATTTTGAATAATCAGACAATTCTAGTAAATCTCAAGGCATGGCTTAACAAGTTTCTCTCAGAAGAAGAAGGTGGTGGTTAAGAGAGGTCAAGAAGATAGATTGAGAAAAAAACTATCAAATGGTTGAGATATCATTGATAATTTTGGAGAGAGCTTTTTAGGCTGAGCAATGGAGTTGGAAGAGAGGGCCACAAGGAGAGTTGACTTTTACAAGAAGACCCGCTTCATTATAAAAAATAATTATTTGGGGGGCGGAATCTCCAGATTTTGGCCATGGTATTTTAGGGTGCTTCTTTCAGGAGGTGAGCAGTGATTATAGGGTGAGCGAGTCAAGACTGAGTGGAGGGAGAGTTGGTGCGCGATTTTTGTTCACAAATGATCGTGGATTTAGGGCAGCCTCTGAAGCTGTGGTGGAGTTGGGGCAGCTCGATGAGCTTGTGTTCACGGGGACTATTTGTGCGTGGCGGAGCCCTCCGAGCTGGTCGGGGCCTGATCAGTCACAGTCCCGCGGACGGGGTGATGTCATTTTGGTGCTCTTTGAAAAGGACGACCACAACGTTTTTGGGGGCAGCAAATAAGATGGAATTGTCTTAGAGAAGAGGAGGAATGGGCTTTATTCTCAAAAAGTATGTGCAGGAAAGACCCCAAAGCTGGTCATAACAGGCAGAATTTTTTATTAAAGCTTTTTATTTACAAAGCACGCAGAATTTAACACGAGATCCAGACGCGGTAGATGTGACACCCTAGGCAGTGCGCCTGCTCAGAAGGATTCCCTTTCCTGAAAAGCTCCAGATTAGCTGGACTCCCTTTCCCAGAAGCCCTTTGGAACCTTCCCGTGCCGATCGCGGCCTTTGAGCACTCGAAGGATTCTGGGAGTTGTAGTTCTGTATCTTATCGCAGGAGGAGTTGGGCGATCCTTCCAGTGAGTGGCCGAACAGGTGAGTGGGTGCGCCCTCAGGGGGTCCCTGCTCCTTAGGTGGGCTTCAGGGAAGGACCAGACTGTGCCGCTGTGTTGCGATAGGCCCGGGGCCGAGCTACGCCTGTGTGTAGGCGAGGGGGGGCGGCTGTAAGACCTGTTGGTACGCCCCTTTCGTCTTCCCCGCGGTGGATGCGCGCGTTCCGCCTCTCCTGCCCCTTCCCGGCCCCTCGCAGGAGGTGAGGGGGGCCTCCCCCGCCTTGGACCCCCCGCCGTGCCCCGATCAGGTGGGCCTGGAGCACAGGTGAGCGCCCTTCCCGTGACCCGGCAGGTGCTAGACTAGAGAGCCGGAACTAGGGGGGAGGGGAGGGGGACCGGCGCCAGCCTTAGGCTCGGTGAGCCCGTCGTTCTAAGCCCTAGTTGGGGGCGTAGGAGCGATGCGGTCCGGCGCAGTCCCTGGCTCCCTTTCGGCCTCGACGTCCATCTGCGAAAAGTCGAGAACAGGCGCACCTCCCCCTCCCCCCGGGACGTTGTTGGCCCGAAATAGACCCCAGACGTCGGTCTCTCGATATAAATCCGGCTGATTACTGTTATTTTCCAGGGCGGCGCGCGCCGCTCTTCTGAGGGCAAGTCCCAGCTCCCCCTCCCTCTCCCATCATTTTTCTCTCCGTCTCCTATTGCTTTAGAGCCCCATTTTCCCCTGGCCGGGGGCGGGGGGGGGGGCAGGTTCGAATGGCACGTCTTCCCCGGCTCGGAGCCGAGCGGATTTGGGCGCCCTCTTGTGCCCGCGACCGCAGCCTTTGCGGGCAGGTTGCTCAGGCTTTCTCTCTCCTCCCGCAGCTGGCCGCTGGCATGGTTCTGCCCGTCCGTAACCAAGGTGACGACCAGAGGCAGAAGCAATGGCTTCCGGGGCTCTGAAAGCCGAGGGCCAGGTGAGATCCAGACTATTCCCTCCCTCCCGAAGGCTGCCTTTCCTTCCCCCACGTGGAAAGACCTTGTTTTTGCCTTTGCCCTTTGTCTTAGTTGGGCCCTGAGCAGTGATCATTATTAATAGCTCCAAATTGGGCTATTTAAAAAAAAAAGTTAAAAGAACTCCTATATACAAGGGATGAGGTCATAAAAAATTACTCATGCATATATACTGTCAAAAATGTATAATTATAAAATTAATTAAAAAAAAGAAATCCTATATACAAGGGATGAGGTTATATACTCATGCATATATACTGTCAAAAATGTATAATTATAAAATTAATTTAAAAAAAGAAATCCTATATACAAGGGATGAGGTCATAAAAAATTACTCATGCATATATACTGTCAAAAATGTATAATTATAAAATTAATTAAAAAAAAGAAATCCTATATACAAGGGATGAGGTTATATACTCATGCATATATACTGTCAAAAATGTATAATTATAAAATTAATTTAAAAAAAGAAATCCTATATACAAGGGATGAGGTCATAAAAAATTACTCATGCATATATACTGTCAAAAATGTATAATTATAAAATTAATTAAAAAAAAGAAATCCTATATACAAGGGATGAGGTTATATACTCATGCATATATACTGTCAAAAATGTATAATTATAAAATTAATTTAAAAAAAGATCCTATATACAAAGGATAATGTTATATACTCATGCATATATACTGTCAAAAATGTATAATTATAAAATTAATTAAAAAAAAGAAATCCTATATACAAGGGATGAGGTCATAAAAAATTACTCATGCATATATACTGTCAAAAATGTATAATTATAAAATTAATTAAAAAAAAGAAATCCTATATACAAAGGATAATGTTATATACTCATGCATATATACTGTCAAAAATGTATAATTATAAAATTAATTTAAAAAAAGATCCTATATACAAAGGATAATGTTATATACTCATGCATATATACTGTCAAAAATGTATAATTATAAAATTAATTAAAAAAAAGAAATCCTATATACAAGGGATGAGGTCATAAAAAAATTACTCATGCATATATACTGTCAAAAATGTATAATTACAAAATTAATTTTAAAAAAGATCCTATATACAAAGGATGAGGTCATTAAAAAATTACTCATGCATATATACTGTCAAAAATGTATAATTATAAAATTAATTAAAAAAAAGAAATCCTATATACAAGGGATGAGGTTATATACTCATGCATATATACTGTCAAAATGTATAATTATAAAATTAATTTTAAAAAAGAAATCCTATATACAAGGGATAATGTTATATACTCATGCATATATACTGTCAAAAATGTATAATTACAAAATTAATTTAAAAAAAATCCTATATACAAGGGATGAGGTCATTAAAAAATTACTCATGCATATATACTGTCAAAAATGTATAATTATAAAATTAATTAAAAAAAAGAAATCCTATATACAAGGGATAATGTTATATACTCATGCATATATACTGTCAAAAATGTATAATTATAAAATTAATTTAAAAAAAGTAATCCTATATACAAGGGATGAGGTTATATACTCATGCATATATACTGTCAAAAATGTATAATTATAAAATTAATTAAAAAAAAGAAATCCTATATACAAGGGATGAGGTTATATACTCATGCATATATACTGTCGAAAATGTATAATTATAAAATTAATTTTAAAAAAGTAATCCTATATACAAGGGATGAGGTTATATTCTCATGCATATATACTGTCGAAAATGTATAATTATAAAATTAATTTTAAAAAAGTAATCCTATATACAAGGGATGAGGTTATATACTCATGCATATATACTGTCAAAAATGTATAATTATAAAATTAATTAAAAAAAAGAAATCCTATATACAAGGGATGAGGTTATATACTCATGCATATATACTGTCAAAAATGTATAATTATAAAATTAATTAAAAAAAAGAAATCCTATATACAAGGGATGAGGTTATATACTCATGCATATATACTGTCAAAAATGTATAATTATAAAATTAATTTAAAAAAAGAAATCCTATATACAAGGGATGAGGTTATATACTCATGCATATATACTGTCAAAAATGTATAATTATAAAATTAATTAAAAAAAAGAAATCCTATAGACCGTCAGAACTCAAAGGAATTTTGCGATCCAATTCCCTCATCGTGGGAATCGGTGAATTCAGTCCATGAGGAAACAGGAGAATCGGTTTATTTCCAGTACTGTTCCAGTGCTTGGACTAATATCCCCTAAAAAGCAGCCCGGATGAACGTCACAACTACTCCGCTTATAGAGAGCAAGAACGAGAATCCCTTGGACAGCATGTTTGCCGTGTCCCGCGCTTCTCAAACGCATTCATCCACTTTGATAAGTTGTGTCCACCTTTTACCCCCCCTCCGCAGTGCCGCGGAATAGCACTCTTCTGACCGCTCCGTGGGCAGCCACCTTGCTGCAGACTCCTTTATTCAAGCTTTCCACCGGGCCTGCCCCCCAGGGGCTGTTTGCGCTTCCTTTAATCTAATAATACGGTAACATACCAGGCTTCCCTTCCGGGGACCCTGGCTTCCTCTGGGCTGTGGTGCAGGAGTCAACCCCAGCTACAGTGGGGGGGCTCTCCTCCCGCAAAAGTCATCCGGTTTTCTCGTAGGTTCTCTCTCTCTCTTCTCCATCTCTGTCCCTCTGCTTATACCTACATACGCGTGTTCTGTTTTCCCTCAGCAGATTGAAAGCTCCATAAAAGTGAACACCATTTACATGCTCAGTGCCTGGCACATAATGTGTGTGCGCGTGTGTGTGAGAGTGTGTGTGAGTGTGTGTGTGTGAGTGTGTGTGAGTGTATGTGTAAGCGTGTGTGTGAGAGTGCATGTGTGTGAGTGTGTATGTGTGAGTGTGAGTGTGCATGTGTGAGAGTGTGTGTGTGCGTGTGTGCATGCGTGTGTGTGAGTGCGTGTATGTGTGTGAGTGTGTGCGTGGGTGTGTGAGTGCATGTGTGTGAGTGTGTGTGAGTGTATGTGTAAGTATGTGTGAGTGTATATGTAAGTGTGTGTGAGTGTGTGTGTGTGAGAGTGTGTGAGTGTGTGTGAGTGTATGTGTAAGTGTGTGTGAGTGTGTGTGAGTGCGTGCGTGCATGTGTGTATGTGTAAGTGAATGTGTGTGAGAGTGTGTGTGTGTGAGTGTGTATGTGTGTGTGAGTGTGTAAGTGTGTGTGAGTGTGCATGTGTGAGAGAGTGTGTGTGCGCGTGTGTGTGTGTGAGTGTGCATGTGTGAGAGAGTATGTGTGTGTGTAAGTGTGTGTGTGTGTGTGAGTGCGTGTATGTGTGTGTAAGTATGTGTGAATGTGTGTGAGAGAGTGTGTAAGTGCGTGTGTGTGCATGCATGTGCGTGTGTGCATGTGTGAGTGCATGTATGTGTGTGTGAGTGTATGTGTAAGTGTGTGTGAGTGTGTGTGCATGCGTGAGTGTGCGTGTGTGTGAGTGTGAGAACAGCTGGGAATGTGGATGGAGTCCTCAGCCTGAAATCTTTACTGAGAAGCTGTGGCTTCCTCTTTCTTTCTGGCTGTTTGCAGTATTGTTTCCTTGACTTGGAAAACCTGCATTTTGGCTATGATATCCCTGGGAGTTTTCATTGGGGGTTTCTGTCAGAAGACTACAGATGGCCCTTTTCTCTTTCCATCCTGCCCTTTGGTTCTTTGAGATCCAAGTAGTTTTTTTAAGATTTCTTGCAATAGCATGTCTAGCCCTGAGCCCCCCTTTTATTGTCGTGGCATTCAAACAGTCTAATGATTCTTAATATTTTTTCTCTTGATCTCTTTTCTGTCAATTTTTTCCTATAAAACATATTTTCTTCTTAGATTTCCTTCTATTTCTTCAGTCTTTTGACTGCTTAATGTTTCTTGGATTACTTGCCATCTGGGGGAGGGCTGAGGGAAGGGGGAAATTGGGACACAATGACTTACCCGGAGTCACACAGTAAGTAAGTGTCAGGTGGCTGAGGTTGGATTTGAACCCAGGTTCTCCTGGCTCCTGTGCTGTTGCTCTCTCCACTTTGCTCCTCTATCTAGCTTCCCCTCTCTTATCATTTAAAAAAATGTCAAGCTCTCCCTTTTATAGGAGTCGTAGCTAAGTTTGTGCTCGAGCTGTATTTTTTTCGAGGCTTTACAATAATTGCACTTATTTGGCAATGACATATATCGGGCATGATGGTAAGTGCTTGACACATATCTTATTGTTCTCCTCACCAAGGCCCCGGAAGGTGGATGTTGTTATCCTCCTTCCACCAATGAGGAAACTGAGGGAAACAGGTGAAATGACTTGCCCAGGGTCACACAGCTAGGGAATAGCCAAGGCTGACTTTGAACGCAGATTTTCCAGGTCGAGTGCTTCATCTTCTGCATCACTTCGCTTTGGAGGCATTTTCATCTGTGCTTGTGCCTTGAGCTTCCATGCTTGAAAGCTTTTTCTGGTGGGAAGCTTTTTAGTTTGCTCATTCTTTCAGACAGCTTTCTAGCTGTGGACTGGACATTAGCACTGGGCTCTGCTTGCTTCTGGAGGAAAGTCAGGGCTACTTTCTGCTTTCTAGGGATATTCAGCTCATATTATTCTAGGATCTCAGAGACAGCCTGGGGATCTGCAGTTTCCAGCACTCCCAAAGGGCTCTCATCCAGGGCAAAAACTGCTGCCCCCTGGTCTGAGCTGGTTTTGGAACTGACCGAGTGTAGACTGTACCTGGGCTCAGCCACTATCAGCCAGCAGAAAGCTCTGGTTTAGGGTGAAGGAGCTGTGGGTTCCCCTTTGGCCTTAGTTATTCCTTTGCAGACTAAGCTAGATCATAGAATTGAGACCCTCGTTCTTGGGGTCTGAAGCAAACCATTGCTGCTTACTTCTGAACCCCCCCCTTCTCTGTGTACTGTCTGGAGTCTCCATACACAGGAATGGCACCTCTAGGTATAGGGCCCCTTCAAAGGCTACCCTAATACATGACCCAAATCTGGGGAGTGGGCCGCACAGCTACTAGATGCCCTGGTACGGGTCGGAGGGCTTCCCTTCCCTGGTCGGCACTGGAGTGCCCTGAGAACTGGCCTCCTTAAATGGAGGTTTGGAGAAGGAAGGGAGAGAGGGAGGGAGAAAGAAAGTAAGGTGGAAGGAAGAGACAAAGCAAAGGAAGGAAGGGAGGGAAGGAGAGAAGGATGGAGGAAGGAAGAAAGCAAGGAGGGAGAGAAGGAAGGAAGGATGGAGGAAGGAAGGAAGGAAGGGAAGGAAGCAAAGAAGGAAGGAAAGGAGAGAAGAATGGAGGAAGGAAGGGAAGGAGGGAGAGAAGGAAGGAAGAAAGATGGAAGAAGAAGGAAGGAAGAAAAAAGGAGAGGGGCAAGCATTTATTAAATACTTACTAAATTCCAGGCACTCTGCTAAGAGCTTTACAAATCACATTCAGTCCTTGTCACAACCCTGGAAGAGAAATGCTATTATTCCCGTTTTGCAGTTGAGGAAATGAGTGGAAATGAAGTGATTTGCCGGGATCACTCACTGATAAGCATCTTGTTGCAGGCCCAGTGCTCTCTCTGTCCACCGAGCCCCCCAGCTGCCTTTGGGAAGGTGTAACGTGCCCTCCTGGCAGTTACAATTACTAGTCTGTCCTAGACCCACCAGAGCACCTTTGACCACTGTCCTTTGCAGTGTGAGCTCTACCCGGCTCGCCTCCTCTGAGGCCTTCTAAGGTCTCTGGCCACAATCTCTTGAATCTATAGCTTAATAACCGGTAGTGCGCTCAAGAACAGCCATGTGTAATCTTAAAAGCCTTTATTATACCTACTCACATAATGCCCTGACTTGTTGGTTCTCGAGTGAACACCTGGTCAGAAGACCCACGTGTTCACTACCAAACTCCTTACCTCTTTTGGCTACCCATCTCGGCTTGGCCACCCAGGCTGGGGAGCCAGGGTGAAGAGCGTGAGGTTAAAGAGGACCGCCTGCTGCCTGCAGTGGGCTTATAAAGGACCTGTGAGGTCACACACATAGCCAATCAGCGAGAGAGTCACCCATGACGAAGCTATCTCAAAATGGACAGGATCCCACCTACAAGGCAGTCCTAATATCCACAGAAATTACTTCCGGGCCTCAGTCTCCCGAGGCACTGTGGTGCTGCCCATTTAAAGAGCTCTTACAGGAAGGAATGTCCACTCAGAGAGGGCGGCAGCTGGAGCAGGGGGTGCTTCCATTCTACGAATTCTAAAAGTGGAGTGAGCTTCCAGGAGAGGCAGAGAAAGTGGAGGGAGGTTCGTGCTAGAGGGAATCTGATTGTGGATTGAAGGTGGAAGTCTGGGGAGAGAAGGAATCTCCATGTCATAGGAATTTTCACCAGGGATGATGGCCCTTACAGACACGTTGGTAGGGTCAGGAAGAGAGTCATTATGAGAGTAATGGTGGAAGTGAGGATGACAAACATCCCTTGTGAGGGTGACGGCATGAACAATACAGAATGCAAAAAAAAAATGGGTACCAGGTACTAAAGTCCTTTAGGATGCTAGAGCTGGAGATGGCAGCAGAGTAGAAAACAGTATGTAGAATGACTATACTTAGTGGGCAGCATGATCTAGAATAAAAAGTAATAGAGAGAGATCGGTAAATTTGCCACCTCCCGCACAGGAGCAACGGATGGGCTTCCTCTTCCCTCTTGAGTGCTGGAGGCCCCCAGGACCAAGCTCCCTGAGAATCTGGCAGGGTTTAGGAACAGCCGAAGATTGTTAAAAGTGAAGAAGCTTCAGAATGAAAGGGAGTTTTCTCCAGTGGGTTTGGGCTTCCCCTGGGCACAGTTGGAAATAAAAGGGAGAGGGGGATAGTGTTTGTGCACTGATGTAGCTGTTCCTCTCTATCCCCAAAGCCCCAATGCGGCCTTTATTACTGTGAACTTGAAGGACGTGACATCTTCACACATTTTGAAATCCTTGTGGTCTTCTCTCCCGTCTATCCTCCCTCCTGTGGTTAGTTTGAGTTTCCTTCAGCACTTTCCCGATCTCATTTCTCCTGTAATCGATGGACTCCCTGTTGTACACTAAATACCATCTCATTTTAAGGCGCTCTCTGTGGCCTTAATGCTTTTCCTGCTCCTGTCCCGTTTATAGCTGACCAATTATTTACTCCAACACAAATATTAGCTCTTACCTAAAGGGTCCTTGATCCCACCCACCCCATCTCTTCCTGCTCCAGTTAGTGACAGTACTTCTTCCCGTGGACATTATAAAGTAGTTATTTTGCACCCGTCTGGGGTCCTTCTCATCTTTCATTTTAGATGCTGCTTATTTGTACAGATGCCATTTCCTGTAACATATGGGGAAGTATGTGAGGGCAGGGATGATACTTTATCTTTTTATCGGATCAAGGATCTATCTCATTGTTCTTTGTATATAGTCTCTATTATAGGTACTTTAAAATATCTATATAATTAACTGCTAAAATACTCGAATCTGAAAGCAATGGTTTGGGTAAGAGATCTGGGTCACATGAGTGGCAGGAGTTGGAAGGGACAATTACCTAAATATATTATTTGTTTCCTGCTGAATTCTGCTTAAATTTCTATTTAGAAATTAATGTATATAAGATGATTATTGATGTCAGAGTTGTATATCTAACAGAATGATGTATATTGACTTTCGCTATTAGGTGGTGAAGTGGATAGTCTGTTAGCCACGGAGTCAGGAGTTCTGAGTTCAAATCTGATTCAAATACATACTAGGTGTGTGGCCCTAGACAAGTCACTTAATTCTGCCTCAGTTTCCTCATCTGTAAAATGAACTGGAGAAGGAAGTGGCAAACCAGAATATCTTGGCCAGAAAATCCCCAAATTGGATCATGAAGAGTCAGACATGACTGTAAATGTCTGAACAAGAATGTTGACTATATTTGTGTTTGAGTAGGGAATGATGGCTGGCTTGGGACACACTTTGAAAAATGGTTTGGAAGGATGAAATTGAACATTCAGGCAAAACTTTATATATTGTTAAGGCACATAAATGAGTTCTCAGTAAATATTTAGCGTACAAGTTTTCAAAATGCCCAGTGCCATGAGGACCAGTCCCAATACCTCTTATCAACTTCACCTCTCCTCAATGGGCCATGTATTGGGTGGTCTTGGGTTGAAAAGAAATGTATTTGTTTCAGAAACTACTGACATTCAAGGATGTGGCTGTTGACTTCACACAAGAAGAGTGGAAGCAGCTGAACCCTGCTCAGAGAGATCTGTACAGGGATGTGATGCTGGAGAACTACAAGAACCTGGTCTTACTTGGTAAGGAAGCTTTCCCTTGTAAATCAGAGCCTGTCCATTGGGGTGTCCACATCCTCATTTGCTAAAAGCTGTGGTGTATATGAATTATGGACGAGAGCTTTAGCTTGGTTTTGGAAGATGTTTAATAATGGATAATGTAAGGAGATTGCTAAATCCTTTGGGGTCCAGAGACAGGATGTTTCTGCTTCTTGGTTCCAAGTGGCAAGTCTTTTATTTCCTAAACTGAAAACCCACAGCCTTATTCTGCTGATCTTGACTCGGTTTTCCTTAGTTTCACTCACCCCAGATTAAAGCTTACTCTGTAATGTCCCAGTAAATATACCTTAAAGATTATAAAATCCCTCATCAAAGGGATTGAGTCAAGGGGCTTGTTTCTTTTGGAACCAAATCAACTTTTACCCTCCCCCCCTGCTGCCAACTTGCTTCCTGTTGAGTGCAATTGAAATATATCTTGGAGGTCTTTGGAACTGCAGTCTCTCTTTCTAAAATTCCATCTTTTATTGACAAAGAAAAACTCCTAAGATAGTGTGGGGGAACAGCTCAATTCTAAACCCTCTTCCATCTCCTTCCCATGAGCAGGTCTCCTCATTTTTCAACCAGATGTGATCCGCCAGTTGGAGAATGGTGAAGTACCCTGGAGCCCAGAGGAAGAGGTCTCAAGAAGCTCTTGTTCAGGTGAGTGAGTGGCAACCAAGCAGACAAGAGACATTGAAGAAAACACTCCTGCTCTTCAGGCATGAGAGAGCCTTTTCTAGAGACTGTAGAGGAGCACTGTCACCTACATAGAAAGGGGGATCCCTGACTCCTTCCTAAGGATCCCTGCAGGCCACATAGTAACTCAGCTCTAAGATGTGTACTTTATATTTTATTATATTTTTATTTTCTTACTTCACTATTTCCCAGTTACATTTTAATCTGGGTCAGGCCACACTTGGGATTGTTTGGGGCTGACACTTGTGTTACAAAGATCCCTGTCTGCCCAGAGTTTCCTGGGGACTTTGAAGAACAAAACAGGTGAGTGTGATCTCACTGACATACTCTAACATTTCTCTTTAGGAAAATGTTTTCCCACTATCTCCCCCTCCTCATTTTCCTCCATTCTCCAGCTGATAGGATACAGCTTCTAGGGGACATATAGCAGTGATCCTGAGATCCCCCGACCTTAGAGTGCTATTGTACTAACAATCTGTCAATGATTCTAAATCTTCTGGTCTTGGGATGGTCCTATAAACATTGCTGCTGGTCGGTAATAACCAAGTTCCTGAGACAACAGTGAACAGACCATCCCTCAAACCTACCTGTAAGCCGTATAATTAGCAAATAAGTAACATGAAGCTTTGATCTCTCTAATTTTGTCCTATAAATTTATCTTCTTTCTCCTGATTCTTTGCTAAATCCTTTTGGAACTCAGCTCACTTCAATTGACCTTATAAGCCCACTTAAATTGGCTTTACAATTACTATAAATTTTGCCCCTTGACTTGGAAATGAGTTCAAGCCTGTAAATTCTTTTGAGAAACCTCCTGACACTGGTCTGCAACCCCAACCTTTTAGGGTCTCCTTTTGAACCTTAATACAAACTTCCTCTTTGCGTGATTATTTCCTCCTTTGATTTCCTTCTTTTCTTTTGACTTCAGTAGCATTTACTCCTACTCTATGCAAAGTATTGTTTTCTTTCTCTCCCTCTTGTAGGCTCTTTTCCTGCTTTCAAATGCTCTAATGTGGCCTGGTTTATTTGTTTGTTTGTTTTCCAAAAGAAAAGAGGAAAAATGCATCTTTGGTTGACCCTGTTCTCATGTAGTTAGTAAGTATCAGCACCAAGAATTCCAACTAGTGTTCTGACTTCTTGGGCACTTTCCTCAGAGTTACATGGCAAGTAATTGGAAGAGCCAAGATTTGAACTCAAGCCTTCTGACCTCATGATCTTTTATAATCTTTTCATACTGTTTGGAAAACTTTTATCCTTCATGATACTTTCTTTTTCCATTTGAGATACTGTCCTTTTGTTCTTACCTCTTGAATTCTTTGATTTTTGCTTTTTAAAATAATTTTCTCCATCTCCCAAAACTTCCCTCCAAAATTCTGCCCAGTCCTCTGTTCTTATCTGTTTCTTCAGACAAGTCATCTGTACTCAAGTCCTTTAGTATCTGGTCTACACTAAGGATTATCAGATTCATATCTTTAATCCTCACTTCTGTCATGGGCATTTAGTTGTGCCTCTTGAACTCATTATCTATTCTTGTGGCTTCAGCCCTCTCCACCCCTCATTTTCTTGTAATTCTTCTTGTAATCCACGTGCAATGGGGTGCCAAACCTCCATTTTCTCCTCTTTCATCTAACTCTCATCACCCACCCTGCATTCACTCTAGCAAATCAATATTTTCCCAGAAGAAAGTGGCCATAATGTTAAAATTCACTCTTAGATTACAAGGGGGTAATGCTGTTGGAGGATAGTCTACTCCCACTATGCATAACTATGTTAACTCTTTATAAGAAACATTCACTAGATGAAAAGTATCAAGATAATTAAACATTAAACATAAATTCTATCCATAAACATGGGCCATATTTTCAGTGATGATCTTAGCAACTGTGGGGACAAGAGGCACAAATTACTTGCATGTAAGAGATACATGCACCCAGAGCACTTCATAACTCTGAACCATGGCCCTTGTTGGCCTTTTTCTCTTTCAGGTAGTCAGCCCTTCAGTCTACTGAGGAACAGAACTGTTGCTCTTTGGGGCCTCTCAGCCCTTCTGCTGCTTAGGATCTCTTCTCTGTCAGTTGTTCTTTTCCTGGGCTGCCAAGGCAATGTTAAACTCTCTCAGTTAAACAAAAACCCTACATTTGGGATCTTATAGAGCCCTTCCTGGTCAGCTCCTTTGCCCAGGCTTTGAGGCATTTCTACTTGTACAACATATAATTGAAAAAGCAGAGAGAGGTAAAAACTTGTTCCCCTACACAACAAAGTTTCCCCACCAATCAGCTCTTTTAGGCAACCAAGGACTGTGCAGACTCTAAAGTCTTTCTTCTCAGACCCATTCGGAGTTCTGCCTTTGCATAGGGCAAACCTACTCCAAAGCATAATCTCTCATGTGAAATGACTCACTTCCATTCTATGATGAAGAACAAAATTCATATTTCTGTCTTCCAAGTCACAAGTAAGCAAAATAGTCATCAGATAAATAGTTCTAGTTATCCAAGTTTTTTCCTGATTTCCATCTTAAGTCCCTATCCATCATATATAAATTAGTTGTTAGGAAAATGGATATTTCAGCCAATTTTACTCTGAATGAGTGTCCTTTCCCTATAGGCTGATTTGTCAATGTTTCTCAAGCAGTGTTTTGTAAAGACACAAGATATGTAGTGAGACAGACTATCTTGTCAGCTATACCAATTCTAAGACCTAATGAAAGGGGGCTGATCTATTTCTCCCTGATATACCAATTGTAGGGACTCAGACCTCCGAGACAATGTTAAGATACAGAAGGAACAGGGATCTAAGCCAGATTGGTAGAAGATATATGTAAATTTATTATGCTTAATTGGGTTAAGGGCATTTTCTCATGAGACTCAGTCTTTAGTGGCAAGAGGACAGAATGGTACAATGGATTCCCATCCCAACCCAAGGTCAGGCCAAGTATTAATTAGAAATGGAATCTAAACAAAGAAAGCAAATAGTCAGGGATGGTACAAGGTCTGGTGTAAGTATCTCATGAAATAATTGGAGCTTCTTTGCTGTTTACATTTATTTAAGGCAGTTTATAGTCTTTTGTGAAGTCATAGGACACGTTTCCACTCTGGTTGCTACACAGTTTTGTTTGTCTCAATTGATTTAATTACCCACTTGGCAAAGGGCAACATTTTACACACTCAGATGTGTCATTCATTCATTCCCTGAGCACCTCCTAGGTGCCAGACACTGTACTTGTCAGTAGATATATAAAAACTTGTTATTTCTTTCTCTTGTTTCTTCATTGTAGTATTGTGCTTTATTCTGGGTATCTGATTTTAGCTAGGTAAGCTAGGGAGTAGGCAGAATGGCAAAGAGCTTTGTGTGTATGCCATATGACAATCAACCGGAGGAAGAAGGGATGTTAGGGCCCACTAAACAGGCTCAACTGGGGGAGATAGGGCATGTGAGCTGATTTCAAGTAACTTTTTCTCCTTGCTGGTAAAGGACAGAATGGAGAAAGTAGATGGAAATTGCAGAGACAAATTTATGCTTGATATAAGGAAAAGGTTTCTAACAGCTTCCCCAAAGTGAAGAAAGCTATTTCTGGGAAAGTGAGTTTTCCTGGAGGTCTGAAAAGCAAAAGTAGAATGACTATTTGCTATTGTTGATGTTCAGTTGCTCTTGACTCTGTGCCCCTATTTGGGTTTTTTGTTTTTTTTTTTTTTGGCAAAGATACTGGAGTGGTTCGCCATTTCCTTTTCCAATTTATTTTACAGATGAGGAAACTGAGGCAAGCAGGGTGAAAATGATGTCAGTGAGATACCAATTGTGATGTTGCCATAGCAACAAAAGATGTGGACCAAATGTTGAGTTTGATTTAGGTACCAAATGTTGGGATTTGGTCACGTGAAGAATTCATAGTGGCCATTCTCTTTGGCAAAAGATAGATTTTTTTTAAGAGAAGCGGTAACAGACAAAACAAAAAAATAAAATAGGCACCAGGAATGGTAACTATGAAATGGAGTTGGGAGAACATATAGTAAGGAAAGGGATTTTAATAACTAATGATGGAAAAGATAATTTCCCTAGTGAAACTTGCAATCAGTCAGGAGAAAGGAAACATCCCATAAGGTTGAAATATGCCATTAGCTGGCAGCACCCTAAAAGAGTTAGTTAGCTATAAAAAGAAGAAAGATACCATGAGGCATAATGGTAGTTAAGAAGCATGGTAGGGGGATCAGAGGAGGGACACCATGACTTATGGGAGAAGAGTAAGGGGAAAAACACTATTTTTTGTGTATTTTTTTTGGATATTTCAGCCAATTTTACTCTCAATGAGTGCCCTTTCCCTATAGGCTGATTTATTGCCTTTTTTTCTTTTTTTTTGCTTTGGAGGGAAGCTGTGGGAGATGGAGAAAATGATTTTAAAAAGCAAAAGTCAGAGACCGAGTTTTGTGCTGGACTGACCCAAAGGGGTTCAGCAAAGATAGCATAGGCCATAGGTAGATTGATAGGGGAAATTTAACTTCAGGGACATGATTGGGATTTCTGACAGGATATGGCGAGGTGGGGCCACTTGCAAAGGCGGGGAAACCTCCACAGAGTGTGGAACCATAAGGCTAAACTGAGTCCTGACAGTACCTTGCCTCAGGAAGCAATTCCATCAATATTTCATTCTTTGTCTGCCAACCTACCCAGGATCTCATCAAAGTGATTTGTCCAGGGTCACCCAGCTAGCGAGTGTCTGAGGCTGGATTTGAATTCAGGAAGATGAATCTTCTTGACTGCAGATCCAGCACTCTCTGCACTATGGCCCCAAGCTTCCCCCAACCCTTTGAGTATAATGTAAAAGGGCTTCTTAATGAGGTATGAATTGAACCATTTGGACTCTTGAGAGCCCTTTAAGTTTAGAGATTCTTTACTAAAATACCAGGCTATTTTTCCTAATGATAATAATTGCTGACATTTATGTAACACTTTTAAGATTTGAAAGGTACGTAACGTATATTCTTTCTTTACAACATACTATGAGGTAAGTGCTGGAATTATCCCCAATTTACAGATGAGGAAAGTGAGGCTGACAGATTAATTGACTTATAGTCACTCAATGAAATGCTAGAGGCAGGATTCATTCCTAAGTTTTCCTGTCTCTGAGTCTAGCCCCTTGTTACTCCCTTCTTTATTTTTCATAATAATATTTTATTTTCTCAATTACATATAATTTGTAACATTCATTTAGAAATGCTTTTGAGTTCCAAATTTTTTCCTTTCCTCCCTCACCTTTCCCTTCCTTGAGACAGTAAGTAATTTAATATAGATTATACATGTAAATCATGCAAGATATATTTCCACATCAGTCATGTCGTAAAAGAAGAAATGGACTGAAAGGGGAAAAATGAAAAAAAAAATACCACTCCTTTATTTAAAAAAAGATTTTATTTACATTTTCTTTTTTAAGTACTGTTGTCATGTCACAATAAATTCCCTTTACCCTCAGTTCTCAAAAGCCCTCTCCCTTGTGACAAGTACAATTGAGTAACAAACTAACACATTTATCATCTCTGAAAGACACTAGGTGTATTCTGTACCTATTGCCTATTGCCAGTTTTTCACTGGGGGGTAGTATAATTCATCATTAAAGTTCTTGGAAGCTGCCATTGGTCAATGCATAATCAGAATTCTGAATTCTCTCAGTATTTGTTTTTTTTACATTATTATATCTATATTATAGTAATTTCATGAACTGTTTTTTTGGTTCTATTTGCATTATTCTGAAAGAGAAGACATGACTAAATATCTGTGAATTCTTCATAGTCCTACATTCTTAGTATTCCATTACATTTATATAATACAATTTGTTCAAGTGTTCTCCAAAAAAAAGAGAACCCATTTTCCTTTCTGATTGATAAATGATGCCATAAATATTTGGTTTATGCAGAATTTTCATTCTCTGACTTTCTTGGAACAGGCACTTAGTAGTGTTTTCAGTGATAAAGCTTTGATGAGCACTTACTATGTGCTAGGCAGTGGGGGGTAAACATTATAGAAGCATTAAAAAATATGAACAAGTTAGTGATCTTTGTAGTGTAATTTTTAGAACACTTTAAAATCCTTTTCCTCAAGATCCCTACTCAGAAATTTACAGATTTTTTTTCCTACAAGTCCAGTCTGAATCCATTTCACTGTTGCAAGTGCTTAGGCTTTCTCAGCCCAACATTCTGAATTTTGCCTCAGCCCTACTCTTTGTTTTTACACATTTGTTTTCTTTCCATGCTATTGCCTCTCTCCCTTTGCAATGGCATCTGCTCATCCTTTCTACTCTCTCTCTTGACTTTATAGCTTTAATTGTTAGTTTACATATATCCCTTATATATGCCCTCCAAAGCAACAATAGCAGCTTTACTTTCTCCCTTTAACACCTCGGAAACCCAGTCTTTTCCTTGTCCGAAATGATGTAGTGGCCTGAGAAACTCCCAATAGCTGAAGTATTTGTGAAAAGAAAAGATGTAGGATTAGTCTAGTTTATTCCTACTGTCTTTATTAATTTAAATATAAATTAGTTGATATTAGTGAAAATTAGTTTATTTATTTACAATTCATTTTACTTTATTATTTTATTTATTAATAGAAGTTATCTATATTTCCATGGTAATTAAGGTTTCTGAAGCACTCATAATAGCCCCATGAAGATGATAGTGTAAATTTCCTTCTTTCTATCTGTTTTGTGGGCAGTAAAACTAAGGCTTAAATTGAATCTAATGATTTGTTATGAGAATCCATTCAGCTCTAAATCGATTCAGCTCTGCCCATTTTTTTTTTGGTAAGTTTGTTTTCTCTTTTAAAATTTTTGTGATTTATTCTCTTTATTTTATTCTGTTTTATTCCATTTATATACCATTATTTGTTTAGACATTCCTCAATTTATAGGGAGGAATGTTTGTCAATTTCCAGTTCTTTGCCACAATAAAAAATAAAACCCTGCTATTGCACTTATGGAATTTTTTCCTATTTCTTTCATCTTTTTGGATTATAGTGGTCTGTCTAGGTCAAAGGATATGCATAGTTTAGTGAGTCTGGGAGCATAATTCCAAATTGTTTTCCAGAATGGCTACACCAATTCATAGTTTCTCCAACTCTGTACAGAAATTGAGGCAAATAGATTGTGACTTATTTGGAAAAATGAATGCAAGGGATAATGTTGTAAGAAAAATTACTCATGCATATGTACTGTCAAAAAATTATAATTATAAAATTAATAAAAAAATAGGTTGTGATTGCCTAAGCACACAGCTACTAAGTATCTGAGATAGAATATGAATTTAGATCTTCCTGATTCCTGGTCAGGATTCTATCCAATGAGCCACTTCCCTCTAAAGGAATGGCTAAGTGAGATTATTATAAGCTTTTGTAAAAATTTAAATTGTTTTTATTCTAGACGTAAACACTCTCCCAAAAAAGATAATTACCATATACAAAGCAGAACACAAGAGAATTTTTCTATAAAACTGTGAATCCCCATTTCACATCTTTTGTTTTTCAAAAAGTACTCAATAAATTGTATATTATTTTCAATACTATCCTCCTTTTCTATTCTGTGCATTTAAACATGTTTCAATAGTTCCTTTTTTTGGAATAATTGTTGCTGATTCTTTCTTTTCCCACTTCCAACTGAAAACCAAGAGAAAGGAAACAAAGAATACAATTACCAAAGAATGCTTGGTAATGTCTGGGAAAACACATCTCTGTGATGTCCATGTCCAAAAATGTGTGTCTTTCCACACTTTGTGCTTATCTCTTCTCTATCCAGAGGTGGGTAACATGCTTTCATCATAGGTCCTCTGGAGATGTAGTTGGTCAATGACAATGTTGTCTTTGTATAAATTATTCTTCTGCTTCTCCTAACTCACTCTGCCCCTATTCATACTATTGGTATTCTCTGATACTGTCTCTTTTGTCATTTTTAAAGATAGAATAGTTTTTATTACCTCCATTTGTTTAACCATTCCCGTTGTCCAAAAGGCAATCCAAAGCATCCCCTTATTAACCTTTCAGCTTTGGGCACGTACATTTCTGGGGATGAAAGACTCCTATAGTTTTTTTCACTAGATTTTTTGATCATTATTCAATCTAGTGTAAAATCAAGGTTTTGTTGGAGTAGGTGTTGGTACTAGGTGCCTTCCATTCAGGTACCTATGTTGGCAGGAAATCCATCCTTATTCATTATCATTTCATAGTATTCCGTTTCAGTTGTTTTGATGTTCTTTCTGTCTATATTATTGTCATCTTCTATATTGTTTTCCTCATCCTGCTCACTTCATTTTGAATCCATTCATGTAAATCTTCCTATGATTCTCTGTATTCATTCTATAGATCCATCATTCTATTATATATCCATATTATGATTTATTTAGCCAATCCCCAGGTAGTGTGATCTACCTTATTTTTTTTTTTTTTACAATTTTTTTGATGATAAGAAAGTGCTACTACTATGAGTATTTTGCTGTATATAGTTTTTGCTTTCTATCATTGACTGCCTTAGGATTTATGTATATCAGTGTGATCTCTGGGTCAACTTAATTTTCTCATAACTTTCAGGAATGATGCCATGATGAATAAATGTAAGTTGGAAAGCCTCTAAAGCCTTAAGCCTGCCCAGTCTAATCTGTAGGAATTTGCTCTGTGCTACCGATTACTTTGCCTCTGAATACTTTCAGTTCTGGAGCTATCCCTCTTTTGTGAAATAACCAATTTACGTTTAAAACTACTCTTAAAAATTAGAATGTTCTTGCTTTATATTGAAACAAAAATTGTTCTCCCTGTAACTCTTATGTTGGTCCTAACTACAGCTTCTTGTGGACCTGAAAATTGTTAGAATAATTAGAAGTGAGCCTTGGCAGTGCAATCAGAAATGGCAAGAACAAGCTACAGGGCCATCTTGTTAATCTAGCCTGCATTTTTTAGCATTGGAAAGATCCTTGAATAAGTTTTGTTATCTGGTCAAGAGGTTGGGAAAAATTAGGTTTCACTGATTCTATAAAATAAGAGCTTGAGAAGTGGCAACTGCATCTTAGAATATTAAAGGTTACACAGAAGATTTTGAAGATAGGAAGTAGTAGGTTTAATCATCTCTTACTAGCTTTTGTTACACTATTGGAAGAGAGTCTCACTCCATTTCCTAGTATACTTGAAATGTATTCTCTTCATCTTTGTAATTCAGTAGTCTTCTTTTTCCTCAAGGTTCAGTTTCAACGCCATCTCTTCCTTGAAGTGTTCTTTAGAAAGTCAGTCAATCAATACAAGCATCTGCTATATGCTGGACACTATACTAAAAACTGGGGATACAAAAAGAGACAAAAGACAGTCCCAAGCCTTAAGGAGCTAATGCTCTAATGAGATGCTCATAATTTAATGAGAGACCCCAGATATATTCCTAAAGGTTCAGGGACTTTCTGTTTTTATATATTACATCCTTGCTGGGTAAATGGATCTCTCCTTTACCTCCTTTATATTATACTTGACATAAGTTCTTGAGGATTGCTTTTTTTGTTGTTCCTTTATACTTTATCCTCAGCATCCAACACAGCAAGCAATTAAAAAAAACATTTATTTTTCTTTTAGTTTTGAATTAATTTTGATCTTTACCAAATTGATTTTCTGACAGTATATAGACATTTGATACAGGAATGAATGAATCCCAAATCAATAACAAGTTGTTTGCTTTCAAAATTTCATTTCATTTTTTATACTATTTGGTGTTTGTCATATATGATCCTTCCCAGATCTTGTCTCAAAAAAAGAATTCGTGATCTATAGATGTGATAATCTTTTGGTCTCCTACTCTTTATTCCTGAGCCATACTTTTAAACATGATTTCACTATCCTCCTATATGTCCACTATTGCCCTGAAGTCACTAGTTAGAAAAATGTTTGTGGATTTAATTTGCAGGGTCTTCTTGGTGTTTTCAGAGAATTTCTTTCCTTCTGCAAATGCTTCAATGTATAGTCATGCAATTATCTGCATATGTCATTTTGGTTTATTTAATTTTTTGCAAATAAGTTATTATAAGCACTGCAACACATGATGCTAAAATATCTCATGACATAAGTTTCTTTTTTTCTTTGGATACATGATAAAACTAAACTCTACAGTTCCCCCTTTTTCCTTTCTAAGGAGACTGTGTGCCATTTCTCAGTGTCAGGGGAAAAAACCAAAATACAAATGAGCAATTCTTCTTTTTCTCTCTCATTAGTGATCAACCTTTCAAAATCAATCACAAATCGTTTCATTTTTCTCATCTTCCTCTTTTTGCCCCTGTATGTAGCTTTAAAAAATTTAAAGCCTGAGTTTCCTTATCTTGTCTACACAGAAAGTATAGGGGCTATTCACAAGCCCCATCCCATTACTGATTATTATAGGAATTTAACTGCTCAGCTTCAGACTTGAACCAGTTCAAGTCTCTTTAGACAACCTGGAGGCCCCTTGCTTCCGGGGACTCATCATATTGTTGCTGAACTTATCATAGATACCTAATCTGTATAGCCCATGCTGTTCCGAATTTCCAAGCTCAAGCACGACACTAGACTCAGTTTCCCCAATAGCATATGCTTCCATGCCTTACTCGAAAAATTTTGGAGTTGTCCTTTCCGTTTCAGCACAGTTTTTCCAATCTTTAGAATTCGAGAACTATTCTCTTTGGATCATAGCATGTCATCATATTCATTCTTTGTTGTCTGCCTTTAGTTCTGTCTCCTAGTTGTTTTAAAGTCTAAATTGCTTGGTGAGTATTCAAAAGAGCCTTGTTCATTATTAGGAATTACTTCTTGTGCTTTCAGAATTTAATTCTTGATAGCTTACCATCCCTCATGGCTTGTTTTCCTCATAGAATTTTAAGTCAAAGAATCCTACCTATTTCTTCTCTGAATTCTTTGAATTATGCTTTTCCAAATGTGCACGTTAGACTTTTGCGATTCTTTCTCTCTATTGATTGAACTAATTGCTTCCCTTTAAGATTTCTATCATTCCCATCTTAGCAACCAGTTTTTCCCTGTTGTTAAGAATAAGATTTCAAATAGAATTACTCTTGTTGGTTCCTCACTTTTTCAAAATTACCATTAAGCCGTATTAAAACTAAGCCATTAGTTTCTCTGTTTTTAGAAGTGTATGGGGCAGGCCTTCCAGCATCTTAGATGTCCAGATGATGATGTCACCTATCATCATATCCTGCCTGTCTCTGTGTAATTCTTGGGATCTGTTTCCCAAAGCCTTCATCTATTTCATTTTTATCTCTAGATGATCTGGAGTGTACTCTGATGACAATATTGCTTATGTCTCTGCCTCAATGGATCTTTACTAAATAATTTCTACTATGCTTCCTTTCATTTCTATTTGCATATCTTCCCTATATAGCTTGCTATTTTTTTCCTCTTTTACCTTTTCTGTTTAATTTAGCTGAAGCATGTCCTCAAATACCCATTTTCAGTAATTTCACAGAGATAGCTCTGAATGAGATCTCAAAGCTTATCTTGTCCAAGGAAAGTACAGAAAAGGAAACTAAGTACTAGAGAGAATCTAATTATAACTATCTTCTCAATAATTTTTTGTGATCTTTAATTGGCCAAATTTGTTTCCTTTATTTAAAATATTCAATTCACCTTGCTCATTATTTACTATTTTGTGCATTTACATGTAAACATCCAAAGCCATGGATCTTATTGAGAGATTTGAACATATAAATATTTTACTAAAATCTCAGTACCTGATTTGTCCAGCATCCCCTCATCAGTCAAGACATGTTAGCATTGAAAAGAAATGACTTTTGTTTTGCAAAACTTGTTCTTCTTGAGTCCATTCGGAGTCTTTATGAGCATTGCCTCAGGCTTATAAACTATCTGATTGCAGATTAATTCAAGAATTTGGCATTAGGCTTCAGGCATCTCATCTGTAGTCTGTAACATTAATTCTCCCCCTTCTGAAAATTTTGACGCTTTGCCCCTTACAGTGACTCTAATGTAGCAGAGTACTGGGAATATAATGATAATACGTTTGATTTTAAGCTGGCTGTCCTTGTTTTCTTTCTCCATGAATGACAGTTAACAAGTGATCCTGGAGAATGTTACTCAAGGCAAGATGGTGGCTTATTAGCAATTCTACCAATTTCCTCTATATTTGCAAGATCGGTAATTCTCCTTCAAAGAGGAGTATTCAGAAAATAGTGACAAGTAGTTTCTTTTCTCCTTGCTCCCCGCTTCCAAGAATAGTAGGTTAATATTTTTTTGTTTCCTTCAGATTCTCTCATTCAGGAGATGTGTGAAACGGAGTCAGTTCCAAGACAGGGCATTTCTATGGGAAAGCCATCCAAGAAAGGACTTGCAAAGGATGATCCTAGAGATTACAAATTGACAGGAGACTGGGAATGTGATAGCAGGTTACAAAGGCAGAAAGAAAACAAGGAAAGAAAATCCAGAAAAATGATCACCAATCATGGTGGTAATAAACTTGAAAGAAATTTCAGTCTGAGTTTAAACCTTCCTCAACAGAGAATTTCAAAAGGAAAAAGCATTTGTAAACATGGTGTTCGTGCCAAGAACTCCAAGCAGTTTTCCAGTCTCCTTAAGTGTTATAAAGTCTCCTCAAATAAAAACTATTGTAGATATAATACATGCAGGAAGTCCTTCAGTTACCACTCAGAAATTGGTCAGTATCATCAGTCAGTCACTGGAGAAAAGCCACATGGGAAAATTTTCAAGAAAACCTCACACTGGAAGCATGACAGTATTCTTTCTCAAGAGAAATCCTTTGTATGCAGTGAGTGTGGGAAGACCTTTACAGAAAAAAGAAGACTTACAGAACATAAGAAAATTCACACAGGAGAGAAACCCTTTGAGTGCAATGAGTGTGGGAAGACCTTCTCTTACCCATCAAAACTAACTCTCCATAAGAGGATTCATACTGGAGAGAAACCCTTTAAATGTAATGAGTGTGGGAAAGCCTTCATAGACAAAGGAAGACTTACTGGACATAAGAAAATTCACACAGGAGAGAAACCCTTTGAATGTCACGAGTGTGGGAAGGCTTTCTGTTACCGATCAAGTCTTATTGGACACAAGAGAATTCACACTGGAGAAAAACCCTTTGAATGCAATGAATGTGGAAAGGCCTTTTGTTACCCCTCAAGTCTTACTCTTCATAACAGAATTCATACCAGAGAGAAGCTATTTGAATGTAATGAGTGTGGGAAAGCTTTCTGCTACCCATCAAAGCTTATTTTCCATAAGAGAATTCATGCCGGAGAGAAACCATTTGAATGTAATGAGTGTGGGAAAGCCTTTATAGACAAAGGAAGACTAACTAAACATAAGAAAATTCACATAGGAGAAAAACCATTTGAATGTAATGAGTGTGGGAAGGCTTTCTCCTATCCATCAAAGCTTAATCTCCATATGAGAATTCATACTGGAGAGAAACCCTTTGAATGTAGTGAGTGTGTGAAGGCCTTCAATTGCAAAGCGAGTCTTACTAAACACAAGTTAATTCATACTGGAGAGAAGCCCTTTGAATGTAATGAGTGTGGAAGAAACTTCCGGCAAAGCTCAGCCCTTAGGAAGCATCGGAAACTTCACATTGGAGTCACTCTACATAAGATATGTCATACTGGAGAGAAGCCCTTTGAGTGTAATGAGTGTGAGAAGGCCTTCAAACACAAAGCAAATCTTATCGAACACAAGTTAATTCACACTGGAGAGAAGCCCTTTGAGTGTAATGAGTGTGGGAGAGGCTTTCGGCGACGTTCATTACTTAGGAGACATCAGAGACTTCATACTAAAGAAGGTGTATTACCATAGTGAATATGGGAAAGCAATAGCAACTTCACACATCAGGAAAACCCTTTGAATGTAATGACTCTGCGAAGGCCTATAGTACTAGCAATCCTCTTGGTAACCATTAGAATTCACAATGGAGAGTTACCTTTTAGATGCAATAAATGTGGAAGAACTTTCCACAGTGCTGATTTCTGGTCACTTTTTACTATACTGCTCGCCCTCTGTTTTGGCTACTTCTCCATCTTCCACCTTGGAGCCCCGTGCTCCTGATTTGTGAGAACCTACCTAGCTTAATGTCCCTTAGGTCTAGCCCCACAGCATTCTCTGGGCGTCATCTGCCAGATCCCTGACTCTTCTCCTCCCTTCTCCTTTCTTCATCTTACTCTGAATGTTCCTCTGTTGCACTCACTGTTCCTGATCCTGTTTACTGTCTTTCCTCATTAGAATGTGAGCTCTTAGAGTTCAGACAGTCTTGCTTTTTGCACTTGTATCACTAGCACTTATCACAGAACTTGGCGATCTTAGCACCAATAAGTACTTGTTCATGCACACTTTCTTTTAGGAATCACAAGAAACCTCATACCAATAGAAAGAATATTAAGGAAATGGATGTAGGAAAGTCTTTAGCCATATTGGTTATGGCTAATCAGGAAGAATCCAACTAGCTAGGAACAATATCAACAAATGAATATGAGAAAGCTTTTTAGCAACAACCCAAGAACCATTAGAAGATTGATGGTGGAGAAATCATATGAATAGAATAAATTTGGAAAGGCTTTGGATAATCACTCCGTAGAGATTGGACCTTTTCAGAACTTCAGGATTGAAAGGAACTTCTTGGGAGGCATCTGATCCAATGAATGCCTGAACGCAAATCCTTCTACAAGTACTGACTTGTACTCATCTGATCTTTTTTGGAAACTTGTAGTGATGCAGCTTATTTTGGCTTGTGATGTAAGGCACTGGTCAAAAACAAATTTCTGCCAAACTGTTTTCAAATGGAATACCACAATTTTTTCAAAAAAGAATATTGGAAAGAGAGGAACCTTTCAGATATATGGTTTGGGGGCAAAATCATTATCAAATGTGGAATAGAGGAAATCATAAAACAAACATTTTGACAACCTAAAATTAAAATGACTTTACAAAACCTATTGTCTAAGTTGTACAAGTTTGCACCTAATAATAAATTTCTTTTTTCTTCAAGATAAACACTAGTGAATTGTTAGAGTGGGGCTAACAACATCTCTACATGAGAGCTATGGGACCATCCCATTCACGGGTCCCAGGGCTTCCTTACTTGTGGATGGGCCAAACTTCCACTTCAGTCAGTATTCTTCCCATGGTTGGGTCTTGTTGTACCCAGGAATTGCAGCAAGGTTACTGAGCCACCAATTTTTTAAGGAAGTGATTATTTCCTATCCCTGGACATGGAAATGTCATGGCGATCCACATTTATTTCCTCCTTTATTTCCATTGGTATATTCCATCAAATGATCAGTTTACCGAATCATCACTTTTTACTGTATTGTGCCAATTTAATGGGTGGGTGAGGTGGTACCTTATGAATACATTACTTTTTTACTCTTTCCATTGAGAATGTAGAACATTTTCCCAAAGAGGTCAAAGATTTAGAATCAGAAGAAAATGTAGGGGTTACCCAAGCTTCACAAACACACACCCTTTATTCCTACTCAAGGACTTGACAGAAAAAAACTTATTTAGATAACTGAAATGATATATCAAAGCCTACTACATCCCCATCCTTTTGATCTATTTTTTATTCATATGTTCTGAAGAGTTTATTTTGCATGAGAGTAATTCCTCCCTTAATCTATTAACTTCCTTTATTGATTGATTGATTTTTTTTTTCCTGGTTACATATGTGTATTAACTTTTTCAATACACATTTTTTTGTGAATCATGTTGGGAGAGAAAAATCAGAACAAAAGGAAAAACTACAAGAGAGGAAAAAAACAGAAAAAAGAAGTGAACATAGCATGCCATTTTTTGATCTTGATCCCCTTAGAGTCGACCATCACTATGGTCCCCGTTACAACATTGTGCGTCCCATTTTAAGACATAGGAATAATGATGATTATGACAACGACACTAATATAGCTAATTTATAGTCCTTTGAAGCATGCAAAATGCTTTACGTAGCCTCTTGTGATCTTCATAATAACCTAATTTATAAATGGGAAACATGTTAAGAGAGGTTAAATGATTTAAGGGGATTTTGAACTTGGAACAGGAAATGTCCTTATGTCATAGTAGTTAGTTGCTAGTTTTCTCTTTTGAAAGACATTGTCATCTTGCAGAAAGGGTGCCATTTTCACAACTATCCCTCTGGTCCATATTTGCTACTATGGGTCCATATCATCCACATATGTTGCTCACAGGATTGTGGTGGTGATGAAGTTGAATCTAGAACTTAGCCAAGAGTGTACATGCCCATTTCTTGAAGTCTGTCTTGCCTTCATGGCACTCTCCCTTCTCAGCCACCTGCTGTGTGTTTCCTGGACATCTTGCAGTCACTCTTCCCCAACTCCTCTGGGATAGATATTCTGGAGGTAGCACCAGTACTTTCTAGTCCCTTGTTCCCCCAGAGCATTGCTTCAGGAATCGCCCATTCTTTTCCCACCCAAGGACTTGAGAGAATAGTCTGCTGGGATCTTCTATCTTTAAATTTTTGCTTTGACCAGAATGGATTTGCCCAAACTATCCTAATGACGATGAGATTTTAAAGTGGACGCAAATTCTTATGGGACTTGTGAAGAATACTGCTACTCCCTGGGATGAAAAAATAGATATACATTGGCATTATGTCTATAAGGAAAGTCTTCAATGTGATATAACAAGACCACACTAGCTTAAAGATAATAAAATCAATAAACATTAAGTGCATTCTAAGTGCCAGTCACTGATCTAAAGATACTGTAAATAAAAACGGACAAAGTCCCTGTCTCAAGAAACTTACAATCTAATGGGGGTAGACAGCATATAAAAGGAAGTTAAAAAGATGGGGGCAGTTGACTTTGCAGGTGAGGAGGAAGTACCCAGCCTGGAGGACTTGATGGACAAGAACAAAGACAGCAGATGAATGGTTCAAAGATCACTTATCCCAGCTTTGCAGCTTGGAGATTTACTCTCTTCAGAACAGTGGTTCCCAAAGTGTCCGTGAATAATACATTTATACAGTTATGGACCTAAGGGAGCTCATTCAGGGAAGTGAGGAAAGAGGAGGGAGGAAACAAATTCAAAAACATATTCAGCACTAAAATCAGGGCTCAAGTCCTGAGAAACAGAAGGAGAAAGTGTGGGATAAATGTTTATACGGTGGTCCTTAAACTTTTTAAATAGGGGCCAGTTCACTGTCCCTCAGACTGTTAGAGGGCTGGACTATAGTAAAAACAAAAGCTCACACTCAGTCTCTTCCCCTCAGCCCATTTCCCATAACCCGGCGGGCCACAAAAAGGTCCTCAGCGGGCCATATGTGGCCCTTGGGCCGTAGTTTGAGAACCCCTGGTTTATAATTTTGATGCTCAGGTACTAAGGTCATATCAAGGGGAGTAGATGGCAGACACAGCTTTCCCTGTCTGGGTGAGATAAAGTTCTCTCTCTGGGGAAGGAGCATCTTAGGAACCCCAGAAAATGACTTTACAAAACCTATTGTCTAAGTTGTACAAGTTTGCACCTAATAATAGATTTCTTTTTTCTTCAAGATAAACACTAGTGAATTGTTAGAGTGGGGCTAACAACATCTCTACATGAGGGCTATGGAGCCATCCCATTCACAAGTCCCGGGGCTTCCTTACTAGTGGATGGGCCAAAGTTCTACTTCAGTCAGTACTCTTCCTAGGTGGGCCCTTGTGTACCCAGGAATTGCAGCAAGGTTACTGGGCCACCAATTTTTTGAGGGAGCGATTATTTTCTACCCCTGGACATGGAAATGATCACTCTTTCAATGGTGTGTACTTCTGTAGTGTCCTAGGAAATCTAACATCAGGAAGAAAGTTACACAGATTTTCAGGAGACTATTAATCCCTTTCAGGTCTCTATTGAATAATGGTTGCCTCAACTGACTTCATGCCCATCACGAGTAAAGGAATTTCCTTATTTCATCTTGGGATGCAATTTTGTTTTGCACTGACTTTGCAGAATGGTTTGGCTAAGTCAAGAAGCTCACAATGGGCCTATTCCACCGATCTCAATTGGGACTTCTATCTGATAACCCTCAGTCCTATAACAGATCCATGTCCACTGCTATAATGTAGCAGTGTGGAATAAATCCCATTTGGGATTTTCTTGGCAACGAGACCATAATGGTTTGCTATTTCTTTCTCCAGCTCATTTTATAGTTAAGGAAACTAAAGCAAATAAAGTTAAATAACTTGCTAACAGCGTGTCTGAGGTCAGATTTGAACTCAGAAATTGAGTCTTCCTAACTCCAAGCCAGTACTCGATCCAGTACGCTGCCTAGTTGTCCTGGTTTGCCAATAGAAGCATGTTAAGTATCTGTGCGTTAACCTCTCTATAAGGCAGGTGGGATTTGGTTCTCCAAATCTACTCTATAAATGAATGACCAAAAAAACAAGGAGTAGAAAACCAAGGTAATGGGGTATGAAAGCATTAACAAGAAGGAATTGGCAAACCACTCCAGGATCTTTGCCAAAAAACCGTACATAATGCCACAGAGCCAGGCATGACTGGAACAACTGAACAAAAAGAGGTTTAGCGGGATGTTTTTGATGGGTGGTGGATGCTGAGCAAAAAAAGATACCGGCCTGATTGAAAGACCCTGCTTACATAGCCAGCCTGAGAGCCGAGACTGCAAAATTTGGCCCATATTTTGTTCATCTAGCGAAGCTTTTAATTTTATCGGAGAAGGGTGTTTGTACTACAACATGGAAAAACCCAGCATGAGGACATTAGATTGAATTCTCCCTAACAGGAAGGAACTGGTGTTGGAAGTAGAAATGATGGAAACTCTGGAAGGAAATGGCCCCCATCCTGCAGTTTGGGACAAATAAGAAATCTGGGTATAGTCTGACAAGGGGGTTGGATTTCTAATCACATTGATATAGGGAGCCCTGGATGATGGAACTCTCTGCTAACGCTAATGGCAGCGTCTTTGAAACTCAAAGTCTTAGAGGATTTTCTAGATTACTCAGGATCACACGATCAGAATATATCTGGTGGGACTTGAATCTAGGTCTAGCCAGGCTGTATCTGTCTACCCGCCAGGCTGTGCTGCTCCTCCATATTCTGACCTGCATCCTAATTCTGAGAAAGCAAATTTCAAAGGTTTCAGAGGAGAGATGGGTAGGATGCAGTGACCTAAAATGCCTCCCCGGAAGTCAGATCAAGAGGGAAGGGAGAATTTCCAGAATGAAATTCAGAAGTCACAAAGGGAACGACTCTAATACAGAGGAAAAGTGGGAGTTGTCTGAAAAGACCAATCTGGATGCACAGGGGGGGGGGGGGGGGGGGAAATCACCATCCAATTTAGATTTTAAAAAGAAGTGTACAGAAAATGGAAGTGAGACTAGGTAACAGAATAAATATGAAAGCGTGGCAGAGTTCTGTCAAAATGGCATGACACATTGAAGTTCAAATTCAGCTGATTTTGGTAAGCAATGAAAAAAGGGTTTGTTATAAGAGGCTCATGGCCTTTTAGCGACTTTGCTATAGCTGGAGCTAGCAAAGGCAATAGCAAACTTTCAACTTGTGATAGAGTTTAATAACTACGGCAGAGGCGTCAACTTTGGTGTCACAGCCCCGATATTCTTAGTATTTTTCTTGTTTGTTCTTGCTCACACCCAGTATGAATGGCCCCTGATTTTGCCCCCATTTTATGAACTTACCTTTAAATGATTTTTATATCAATAGATTTTTAAATATCTTCCTTTTATTTGTACTAGATTTCTCCTTCCTGGATGACTCTGCTCGACTTCTGTCCCTGAGGTCAGAGCTATTTAGTGGTAGCCTTAAAGCCATTTACTAGAAAATCTCCATGAAAATTTTGGAGACCATTCCACTAAGGGCTGAAAGATAGGAACTGCATGTTTTACATAAACTGGGCTGTTTTTCCTTTTAGGTACAAGGGTGCTAATCTTGAGATTCAGTGGGTCCAGAGTACTTAGGGATAAACCATTAGCATAACTTCCTTGGTGCTTGGGGTATAAAGAACCCTATGGATGTATGGGGACCCTAGTATTTAAAACCTTCCCACCATCCCACCTAGTTGTCTCCTGTAATCTCATTTCATGGCTAAACTCCTTTATTTATTTTTTTTTTTTAAATTTTTTTTTTTATTTTATAATTATAACATTTTTTGACAGTACATATGCATGGGTAATTTTTTACAACATTATCCCTTGCACTTACTTCTATTCAGATTTTTTCCCTTCCTCCCCCAACCCCCTCCCCCAGATGGCAAGCAGTCTTATATATGTTAAATATATTACAGTATAATTTAGATACAATATATGTGTGTAGAACCGAATTTTTTGTTGCACAGGAAGAATTGGATTCAGAAGGTAAAAATAACAGTTTACATTCATTTCCCAGTGTTCCTTTTCTGGATGTAGCTGGTTCTGTCCATCATTAATCAATTGGAATTGGATTAGCTCTTCTCTATGTTGAAGAAATCCACTTCCATCAGCATACATCCTTGTACAGTATCATTGTTGAAGTGTATAATGATCTTCTGGTTCTGCTCGTTTCACTCAGCATCAGTTGATGTAAGTCTCTCCAAGCCTCTCTGTATTTCTCCTGTTGGTCATTTCTTACAGAACAATAATATTCCATAACATTCATATACCATAGTTTACCCAACCATTCTCCAATTGATGGACATCCATTCATCTTCCAGCTTCTAGCCACTATGAAAAGGGCTGCCACAAACATTTTGGCACATACAGGACCCTTTCCCTTCTCTAGTAGTTCCTTGGGGTATAAGCCCAGTAGTAGTATGGCTGGGTCAAAGGGTATGCACATTTTGATAACTTTTTGGGCATAATTCCAGATTGCTCTCCAGAATGGTTGGATTCTTTCACAACTCCACCAACAATGCATGAGTGTCCCAGTTTTCCCACAGCCCCTCCAACATTCATCGTTATTTGTTCCTGTCATCTTAGCCAATCTGACAGGTGTGTAATGATACCTCAGAGTTGTCTTAATTTGCATTTCTCTGATCAATAGTGATTTGGAACACTCTTTCATATGAGTGGAAATAGTTTTAATTTCATCATCTGAAAATTGTCTGTTCATATCCTTTGACCATTTATCAATTGGAGAATGGCTTGATTTCTTATAAATTAAAGTCAATTCTCTGTATATTTTGGAGATGAGGCCTTTATCAGAACCTTTAACTGTAAAAATTTTTTCCCAATTTGTTACTTCCCTTCTAATCTTGTTTGCATTAGTTTTGTTTGTGCAGAAACTTTTTAATTTGGTGTAATCAAAATGTTCTATTTTGTGATCAATAATGGTCTCTAGTTCTCCCTTGGACACAAACTCCTTCCTTCTCCACAAGTCTGAGAGGTAAACCATCCCATGTTCCTCCAATTTATTTATGATTTCGTTCTTTATGCCTAAATCTTGGACCCATTTTGATCTAATCTTAGTATGTGGTGTTAAATGTGGGTCCATACCTAGTTTCTGCCATACTAATTTCCAGTTTTCCCAGCAGTTTTTGTCAAATAATGAATTCTTATCCCAAAATTTGGGATCTTTGGGTTTGTCAAAGATTAGATTGCTATTTTTATTCACTATCTTGCCCTGTGAACCTAACCTATGCCACTGATCAACTAGTCTATTTCTTAGCCAATACCAAATGGTTTTGGTGACTGTTGCTTTATAATATAGCTTTAAATCAGGTACACTTAGACCACCTTCCTCTGACTTTTTTTTCATTAGTTCCCTTGCAATTCTCGACCTTTTATTCTTCCATATGAATTTTGTTGTTATTTTTTCTAGGTCATTAAAATAGTTTCTTGGGAGTCTGATTGGTATAGCACTAAATAAATAGATTAGTTTGGGGAGTATTGTCATCTTTATTATATTCGCTCGGCCTATCCAAGAACATTGAATGTCTTTCCAATTATTTAAATCTGACTTTATTTTTGTGGCAAGTGTTTTGTAATTTTGCTCATATAATTCCTGACTCTCCTTTGGTAGATATATTCCCAAATATTTGATACTATCGACTGTTATTTTGAATGGAATTTCTCTTTGTATCTCTTGCTGTTGGATTGTGTTGGTAATGTATAAAAATGCTGAGGATTTATGTGGATTTATTTTGTATCCTGCGACTTTGCTAAAATTCTGGATTATTTCTAATAGCTTTTTAGCAGAGTCTTTGGGGTTCTCTAAGTATACCATCATGTCATCTGCGAAAAGTGACAATTTGATTTCTTCATTTCCTACTCTAATTCCTTGGATCTCTTTCTCGGCTCTTATTGCCAAGGCTAGAGTTTCTAGTACTATATTGAATAGTAATGGTGATAGTGGGCAACCTTGTTTCACTCCTGATCTTACAGGGAAAGGTTCTAGTTTATCACCATTACATATGATGTTTACTGAAGGTTTTAAATATATGCTCCTTATTATTTTAAGGAATAGTCCATTTATTCCTATACTTTCAAGCGTTTTTAGTAGGAATGGATGTTGGATTTTATCAAATGCCTTTTCTGCATCTATTGAGATGATCATATGGTTTTTATTAATTTGATTATTAATATGGTCAATTATACTAATAGTTTTCCTAATATTAAACCAGCCCTGCATTCCTGGTATAAATCCCACTTGGTCATAGTGTATTATCCTGGGGATGATTTTCTGAAGTCTATTTGCTAATATCTTATTTAAGATTTTTGCATCAATATTCATTAAGGAAATTGGTCTGTAGTTTTCTTTCTCAGTTTTCGATCTACCTGGTTTAGGTATCAGTACCATGTCTGTGTCATAGAAGGAATTTGGTAGGACTCCTTCAATCCCTATTTTTTCAAATAGTTTACATAGCATTGGAGTTAGTTGTTCTTTAAATGTTTGGTAGAATTCACCTGTAAATCCATCTGGTCCTGGGGACTTTTTCTTAGGAAGCTGGTTAATAGCTTGGTCTATTTCTTTTTCTGAGATGGGACTATTTAGACTACTTACTTCTTCCTCTGTTAATCTGGGCAAGCTATATTTTTGAAGGTATTCTTCCATTTCATTTAAGTTATCGAATTTATCGGCATAAAGTTGAGCAAAGTAGCTCCTAACTATTGTTCTAATTTCCTCTTCATTAGTGGTGAGTTCACCCTTTTCATTTTCAAGACTATCAATTTGCTTTTTCTCTTTCCTTTTTTTAATCAGGTTTACTAAGGGTTTGTCTGTTTTGTTGGTTTTTTCATAAAACCAACTCTTAGTTTTATTAATTAATTCAATAGTTTTTTTACTTTCAATTTTATTAATCTCACCTTTTATTTTTTGAATTTCAAGTTTTGTGTTTGTCTGGGGGTTTTTAATTTGTTCCTTTTCTAGCAATTTTAGTTGTAAACCCAATTCGTTGGCCCTCTCTTTCTCTATTTTATGCAAGTAGGCCTGTAGAGATATAAAACTTCCCCTAATTACTGCTTTGGCTGTATCCCACACATTTTGGTATGATGTCTCATTATTGTCATTTTCTTGGGTGAAGTTATTAATTATGTCTATGATTTGCTGTTTTACCCAATCATTCTTTAGTATAAGATTATTTAGTTTCCAATTATTTTTTGGTCTATTTTCCCCTGGCTTTTTATTAAATATTATTTTGATTGCATTATGGTCTGAAAAGGATGCATTTACTATTTCTGCCTTACTGCATTTGATTTTGAGGTTTTTATGCCCTAGTATATGATCAATTTTTGTATAGGTTCCATGAACTGCTGAAAAGAAAGTATATTCCTTTCTGTCTCCATTTAGCTTTCGCCAAAGATCTATCATATCAAACTTTTCTAGTATTCTATTTACCTCTTTGACTTCTTTCTTATTTATTTTGTGGTTTGATTTATCTAATTCTGAGAGTGCAAGGTTGAGATCTCCCACTATTATAGTTTTGCTATCTATTTCCTCTTGCAGCTCTCTTAATTTCTCTTTTAAGAATTTAGATGCTGCACCACTTGGTGCATACATGTTTAATATTGATACTGCTTCACTATTGATGCTTCCCTTTAGCAGGATATAATGCCCTTCCTTATCTCTTTTAATTAGATCAATTTTTGTGTTTGCTTGATCTGAGATGAGGATGGCTACTCCTGCTTTTTTGGTTTTGCCTGAAGCATAATAGATTCTGCTCCACCCTTTTACTTTTAGTTTGAATGTCTCATCCTGTTTCAGGTGTGTTTCCTGTAAACAACATATAGTAGGATTCTGACTTTTAATCCAGTCTGCTAACTGCTTCCTCTTTATGAGGCAGTTTGCCCCATTCACATTTATGGTTAGAAGGACTAATTCTATATTGCTTGCCATCCTATTAACCCCTGCTTATGCTTTTCCCCTTTCCTTCCCTTTTACCCTCCTATCCAGTATTAAACTGGTAAACACCACTTGCTTTTCACAGCCCTCCCTTTTTAGGATCCCTCCCCCACCTTAAAGATCCTCCCCTTATTTTACCCCTTTTCCTCGAAATTACTGTATTCCCTTCCCCTTATCTTACTCCTTCCCTTTCACTTTTCAATGAAGTGGAAGAAGTTTCACCATAAATCGAATATGAGTATTGATACACGCTATGTTCATCTCCCTCCTTTCTTTCTCTCAAATATAATAGGTTACCTTTGCCTCTTCATGAGATGTAGTACCACCACTTTATACTTTTTTATGATATAATCTCCTTTCCACCTCTAGTTTCTAAGACAAATTGTACATATGTTCTTTACATATTTTTTTGACAGAAGTATAGTTCTCAAGATTTCTTTTAACCTTTTTTAGAAGTCTCTTGAGTTCTGTATTTGAAGATCAAACCTTTTATGTAGGTCTGGTTTTTTCATCAAAAATAGATGGAATTCATTTATTTCGTTAAATGTCCATCTTCTTCCCTGGAAAATGATGCTCATTCTTGCTGGGTAAGTTATTCTTGGCTGCATACCAAGTTCCTTAGCCTTTCGGAATATCATGTTCCAGGCCCTGCGTTCTTTTAATGTGGACGCTGCTAGATCCTGTGTTATCCTTATTGTGGATCCTCTATATCTGAATTGTTTTTTTCTAGCAGCTTCCAATATCTTTTCCTTTGTCTGATGGTTCTTGAACTTGGCCACTATATTTCTTGGCGTTTTGATTTTAGGGTCCCTTTCAGTAGGTGATCGATGAATTTTTTCAATGTCTATTTTACCCTCTGTTTCCAAAACGTCTGGGCAGTTCTCTTTGATAATTTCCTCGAAAATGGTGTCCAAGCTCTTTTTTTCCTCCCATTTTTCAGGGAGTCCGATTATTCTCAAATTGTCTCTCCTGGATCTGTTTTCCAGGTCTGTTGTCTTTCTGGTAAGGTACTTGACAGTCTTTTCAATTGTTTCATTTCTCTGGTTTTGCTTGACTCCCTCTTGGTTTCTCCTTGAGTCATTCATTTCTACTTGTTCCAGTCTAATTTTCAATGATGTATTTTCTTCACTCACTTTTTTTATATCTCTTTGTAATTGTCCAATTGAGTTTTTATCTTCTATGGAATTTTTTTCCATTTTATCCATTTTATTTTTTAGAGAGCTGATTTCTTTTTCCAGCTCTCTAATCCTGTTTTCCTTGGAGTTGTTTACCTTTTCCAGCTCACTAATCCTGTTTTCCTTGGAGTTGTTTACCTTTTCCAGCTCACTAATCTTGTTTCTCAATGATTTGATTTCTTTATCCATTCTGTCTTTGAATGCATGGGATGACTTCTCCAGGCTCTCTTGCCAAGCTTCCCTTTCCTTTTCCCATTTCTCTTCCAGCTCTCTTGTGAGAGCCTTTTTGATTTCCTCTATGAGGTTCTTTTGTATTGAGGAGCAGCTTATATCCCTCCCAGGGGATACATCTGGGGACAGTCTGTTCCTAGTCTCCTCAGCATTTGAAGTCTGCTCCCTCTCCACACAGAAGCTGTCAATGGTTAGAGCCCTTTTGAATTTTTTGTTCATTTTGTCAGAGCAGGAATCAAAGAAAACAAACTGACAAGAGAAACAATTGGTCTGTTTTGCGGGGGATAGGGCTGGATGGTATTAATGGGCTTCCTCTACAGACTGGGGGTAGGGCAGCAGAGAGCCACTAACAGAACAGCAATGACTGTACTGAGTCTGCGCTCTGAGGCTCCGAGAACGCACCGAGTCAGTCCAGGTCGGGGTTGGGGGTGGCCGGGCTCTGAGAGACGCTGGCTTTCTGGGGTTTTAATCTTCACCTCCGGTGTTTACACCCTCTCCACCGCTCCTGGCTTGCTGCCAAGACGGAGCATCCACACTGGGGCAAAAGCCCTTTCACAGAAACGGCAGAGATCACACCCCTCCCCCTCCGGTCTGAGCTGTGTGAGCTGCCTGTCTTGCTCTGGCTGCCTGCCCTCAGTCTGCGCCCAGTCTGATTGACCCTCCCCCGAACAAACACAGACCTTTTCTGGCGACTTTCAAGGATGTCTTCTCTTGGTGATAATTTGTGGATTTTTTTCTGGGTCAAGCATTAAGTCAGAGGCTTGTCATGAAGTAAGTTCTGAGAGAAAACGATGAGCTCAAGCAGCTGTCTGCCTCCACGCCGCCATCATGGCTAAACTCCTTGATAAGGCCACTTATACTTAATACCGCTGCTCTCTAATTCATCGAATACCTCTGAAATGTGGCATGTGACCTCATCATTCAATTGAAGCTATGTTTTCCAGAGTTACTAATTATCTCCTGATTGCCAACTCCAATGGCATTTTCTCAATCATTATTCTCTGCAACCTTTGACACTATTACTCAGTCTCTCTTTTGGATACTCTTTTCCCTGTAGGTTTTCAGGATGCTACTCTCTCCTAGTTCTTCTGCTACCTATCTTATAACTCGTTTTTTCTCCTTGCTGGATCCCCTTCCAGATCAAGCGCTCTAACAATGGCCCTCTCTCTTTTTCCTCCATACTTCACTGAGTGATATCATCAGCTCCCATGGATTTACTACCATCTCTAGGTTCATAAATTTCAAATCTACCTATCCTGCCCCATTCTATTTTCTGGTCTCCAGCCCCACATTTCCAATTGCCTTTCCATCATCACAAACTGGATGTCCAATAGATATCTTAAATGCAATATATACAAAACAGAACCTGCAGTCTTCCCCCTAAATTCCCCTCTCTTGGTTTCCCTGATACTGTAAAGGACATCACCATTCTCCCAGTCCCTCAGCATCACAACCTAGCAGTTGTCCTGGACTCCTCACTATGTATTAAATCAGTGGCTAAGATTTATTGATTTGACTTTTGCAGCATCTCTTGAATATGTCTCCTCCTGTCCCCTGATACATCTACACTTAGGTGATTGCACTGGCCTGTTTTAGTTGAGAACAAACCTCAAAATCCGAAAGCATTTTAAATGAATTTAATTACGTCATTTGGCAAAAGAGAAAGCCAGAAAATGATGTGGCTCTCTCCTCAAGTTTTTGTGAGGTTACTTTGTCTCTCTCTCTCTTCTCTGTCTCTCTCTTTCTCTTTCTCTCTCTCTGTCTCTCTGTCTCTGTCTCTCTTTCATATACTATATATATGTGCATATATGTATACATAATATATGTACATATGTGTATATATATATTTAGGTTTAGACAATTTCTAGCCACATAAAACTAGGTTCAAAGAATGTTAATAAGGTTTTTCCAAACTATACAATAAAATATTTTTCCCACATCTGCTGGTGGGTCTGTCTGCCTCAAGTATATTTACCAATCCAACTTCCAATGAGCCACTAAAGTTTTTTTTTCTAAAGAGCAGGTTTGGTCATACTCCTTCTCTCCCTACCCCTTAAATGCCAATAACTCCCTATCACCTTCAGAATCAAATATAAAAACGCTCTATTTGGCATTTCAAAGCATCTAATAACCTAGCCCCTTTTTATTTTTTCAGTCTTCTCACACCCTCGCCTCCAATACATACTCTATGATCTAATGACACTAACTTCCTGGAAGTTTCATGAACAAGACAAACCATTTTTTCACTCTGGGTATTTTCTTTTTTTCAAAATTTATTCTATTTTTAATTTATGGAATAAAACAAGCATTTTTACAACATAGTATAATAAAATATGATTGTACATGAAACTGCAATTATGTACAACATACTATTACTTAAATACTAAAGTTATTGTATAAATTTCTTTTCTTTCCCTCCCATCACACCCTAGAGATGGCTACCATTAGATACAAATAAGCATATATGTAAAATTGTTCTATACATAGTTTTATTTATTATTTATTTCTCTGGATTCAGCTACCTTTATTTTTAATTTGTGTATTTATAATACTCAAAATGACTTAGTCACTTAAAATCATTCTTAAAACAATATTGCTGTTACTATATATGATGTTCTCTTGCTTCTGCTCTCTTTGCTCTTCATCATTTCATGAAAGTGTTTTCTATTCCTTTCAAAGATTACTGAGCTCATCATTTCTTATGACATAGTATTTCATCACATATAATAGCACAGTTTGTTCAGCCATTCCCTAGTTGATGGAGATATCTGCAATTTCCAGTTCTTTGACCCACAATGAGAGCTGTTATAAACATTCTACTTACATTCAAAGTTATAATTACTATTTGTGAATTTTCCCCATTTTTTTTTACTCACTGTTTCCTTTTTTGACCTCTCTTTTTATCATATCCCTGTTACCTTATCTTCTCCCCCACTCTCCCTACTTTTTAATGTTTATCTTTTCCTCTGGGTCTTTTAGATAGAATTTTCCATTGAGCTCTGGTCTTTTTGTTACAAATATTTGAAAGCCTTTCAGTTCATCAAGGATCTTTTCTTTTTCAATTAGTATTATACTCAGCTTTGCTGAGGAAGTTATTCTTATATGTAGCCCTAACTCTTTTGCCCCTTGAAATATAATGTTCTTAGAAATTGAGTGGGTGTTCATCAGTTGGGGAATGGATAAATGAGTTATGGTATATGAATGTGATGGAATATTGTTCTATTTTTTTTTCCTGAGGCTGGGGTTAAGTGCCCAGGGCACACACTAAGAAGTGTTAAGTGTCTGAGACCAGATTTGAATTCGGGTCCTCCTGAATTCAGGGCTGGCGCTCCATCCACTGTGCCCCCTAGCTGCCCCCTTATTCTATAAGAAATGATGAACAGGATGATTTCAGAAAAGCCTGGAAAGAATGACATGAAGTGATGCTAAGTGAAGTGAGCAGAGCCAAGAGAACATTATACATAGCAACAACAAGATTATGTAATGATCAACTATGATGGATGGGATCTTTTCAACAATGAGGTGATTCAAGATAATTCCATTAGACTTGGGATGGAAAGGGCCATCCATCTAGAAAGAGAACTATGGAGACTGAATGTGGATCAGTCACATGGATCACTTATGCTGTTGTTGGGCTTTGTTTGCTTGGAATTTTTTTCCTGTCTTATGAAGTTTCCCCTTTTGATCCAATTTCTCTTGCACAGCATGATGAATTATGGAAATACATTTAGAAGAATGGCACATGTTTAATCTATATCAGATTGCTTTCTATCTTGAGGAGGTGACAGAGGGAAGAAGGGAAAAAATTTGAAAAACAAGGCTTTACAAAGGTGAATATTGAAAACTCTCTTTTTGGAAAAATAAAATACTAATGGGATAAAAAGAAATAATGTTCTAAGATTTATGGTCTAATAGAGTAGAAAGTGGTAGATTTTTTGAAATTTTGATTGTATTTTTTCAATAATTAAATAGTTGGGTTTTTTTTCCTTGTACAATATTTTATCCTTAACATGGGAGTTTTGAAACTTGGCTCTGACATTCCTTTACATTTTCCTCCTGGAATCTCTTTCAGGTGATGTACAGTAAGTTTTTTTTCTATTTCTATTTTATCCTCTTGTTGTAGAACAACAAGGCAATTTTTTCTTAATAATTTCTTGTGATATTAAATAGATTTATTTTTTAGTGTAATTTTCAGGTATTCCTATAATTCTTTTATTGTGTCTCCTTGATCTCTTCTTTAAATCAGTTGTTTTTCTATGGTATTTCAGAATCTCTTCTTTTTTTTCTTGTTTTATTATTTCTTGGTGTCTTATAATGTCATTGGATGATTTCCTGGGGTTTTTGCCCAATTCTAATTTTCAAGGAGTTATTTTCTTCCTTAAGATTTCCTCTCTTTTCCAATTAGTTAACTTGCTTTTCATAATTTTCTTGAATTGTTTTTGTTATTTTCTTTATCTCTTTTATTAGGTTTTAAATTCCATTTTAAATTCTTCCAAGAATTTGTACTTATAGCCCCCATTCCTTGTTAACAAATGCTTCCAGAGGGTTCCCAGAGCTAAGATTAGATCTTTCCTTTTCTCAAATCATCCATTTTTTTTAAATTTTACATTGGTAAATCCATCAAGTCAAGTCAAAAGTATTTATTAAGCATTTACTGTGTATTGTACCAGGCAATAAAGATAAATAAAGATACAGGGAAAGAAAAAAGATAGTTTTAGTGCTCTCTGAGAGCTCAGTCTAAAAGCAACTAGATACAAACGAGATATCAACAATAGAGAGAAGGCATAAGCATTAAGAGGGATCAGCAAAAGCTTCTAGTTTGAATGGGATTTTAGAAAGGACTTGAAGGAAGGCAGGAAAAGCTGAAGATGAGATGATTCAGTATTCCAGACATGGCAACTACTAGGGAAAATGCCTGGAGTTGGGGAGATGAAGGGCTTGTGGAGCAGCAAGGTGGCCAATGTACAAGATGGCAAAATCCCTGGGGTATGAGAAGACCGAGAAAGGTTAGTAAGGCTCAGGTTGTGAAGGGCTTTAAAAGTCAGAGGACATTATATTTGATGTGGGAGGCAAGTAATTTATTGAATGGGGAGGGAGGGTGACATGGTCATAGTGACACTTTAGAAAGATCAGTTTGACAATGAGTGGAGGGTGGATTGAGTGAGGAGAGATTTGAGGTCTTCTTGGCTCCCAGATCAGCTATCTAGCCACTATATTCATAGTGAATATGAAACTGTAATTGAATAGAAAGGCAGGTAGTGCAATGGCCAGGATATGGGCTTGGAGTTACAAAGAACTGACTTCAGATGAGGGCTTAGGCACTTACTGGCTGTGTGACTTCTGTCTGCCTCGATTGTAAAGAGGGGATAATAGCATCTACCTGCCAGGCCTATAATGAGGATCAAATGAGATTTTTATAAAATGCTATTTAAAATTTTAAATTCCTCCTCTAATATGTATATGTTACATACACAATTTGATAGTAGTAATTAATAAAATTATTAATAGTTATATACATGGATTTAAAATTAGCTATGATTAATACAAATTTTAGGCATTGTGGTCCAAAAGTAAGACTTGCATGCATGTGTTCAGTCTTTTTAAATATTTATGGGATTTCGCTAAGACCTAATAGGTGCTTCATTTTTGTTCCAGTGTCTGGCCCCTCAACTGGCTCTCAATCTGTAGTACTGTTGAGTGGTGCTGGAGGGACAGCGCTTCTGAACTACAGAGTCCATGAACTACATTTCCCAGAGTGCTTTGAGGAAGCCCCTATGTTCCCAGAGGGACACTTGCTCAGACTCTCTTTCCAGTCTGTCAGGTCAAGCCCCACAAGCCTGTGCCAGCACTTAGTCTCTCAGCCCCGAGGAATTCTGGGAAAGGTAGTTCCTTTGTCTGTTACAATTGAAGCTTGGCTCCTTTGTTTGTGAGGATGCTGGCAGGTAAGTTAGGGAGTGAGCCAGTGGGCACAGGTGGGGACCTTCTCACCCCTCTTTTTTCATGTGTGTGTGTGTTGTGGCATTTAACTTTTCACATTCTACTCTGAGTGAGTGTGTGTGTGTGTGTGTGTGTGTGTGTGTGTGTGTGTGTGTGTGAATTGCTGTAGATATGTGACTACAGAAGTGACAAGGAGAGATCTACAATTCTTTGAAGGCATCTATAGATACTTCTCCATTTGTTGCTCTGTCCATTTCTCTGTCAGTTTTCCCCTATGCACAAAAACTATATACTGACCCAAAGTAGCCCTACTCTTTCCCTTTGCCAGAGCAGTGCCATCTCTAGGGGGTCCTGCCATTGGAAAGGCTTCTTACCCTGTTCTAGTTCTTAGAGAACCACACCCCAAGCACAAAGATGTTTGGCCATGAGGGGTGAGGTTTTTCAGTTTTATCAGCACCTTGTTCCCTGTGATAGGTGGGTCTTGTGATCTGCCTCTGTGAAAGGAATAACAGAAGAACTCACAAATCCACTTATGTCCACATGTATTTCCCTAAATGCATAGCTATGACCCTTGTTCTGGTTCTGCAGGACCTGAACCAATAAGAGAGGTGAATGGAGAATTAATGACTCTCACCACATGACCAGTTATAAGGAAAGAGGCTTTCTTACACTCTGTGGCTGGTCCCATGTGCCTTGTCTTGGTCACTAGAAACAGCTGGTATCTCCTAATGAAAGCTCCAGCCAAAATGACCTCCCTTTTAACCCCAAAGTCAGAGCTTTCAAGAAAGGTGGTATCATATTTTTACCGTATATTGGATTACTTGCCATCGAGGAGAGGGAGTAGGGGGAAGGAGGGGAAATTTTGGATCACAAAGTTTTACAAGGGTCAGTGTTGAAAAATGATCCCTGCATATGTTTTGAAAATAAAGGTTTAATAAAAAATAAATAAATTTAGATCGTTCAAAAGAAAGAAAAAAAGAAAGGTGATATTTTCAGAATAGCTCCAGTATATAGGACTTGATCTGAAATATTTCTGACCTGTGAACTTTGGACAGAAAAACCAATGGGAAGGACCTAACTTTAAAGTGGAGGCAATTTCTGACTCCAGTCCAGAGGACCAGAGTTGGGCAAATGTGGCATGTTCTGGACGCATTGAAACAGATGTGACAGAATATGGCTACTTGCCCATAATCCTTGAGAAGGAAGGGGAGAATGGCATGCCGTCTTAGGCTGGGGATAGGCTTCAAAGGAAGATAGAATTTGTCCAGTGAATTGGACAGGAGAAAGAAAAAGGGATAGACAAGGACGGGAGGTGTCCTCTCGCCTCCCTTCTCTGTTGAATACTATCTCCCCTCACGTACATGTGATCCAAAGATTTATCACAGATGTCTTATGTTCAATCTAGATCATGAATAAATCTATTGAACAGAAAAAGAAACAAGCCTGAATCTTGTGGCTCTCCTATAGACATCTTCCCAGCTGAACTTACTCCATTTATTCTAGGTCTGCACCATTAACACTTATTTCACTTACCTAAAATTTCATGTCCATTATCATGTTTTTTCCCCTTGCAAATAAACGCCTATGAATAAGAAGATGAGAAAACTTTTCTTCTCCATTTGGCAAACATGAAGATTTAGGCTAATGGAACTCAACCAATTAAGGCAAAAAGAAAAAGGAAACTATATTACTCTCAAAGAGCTGACGTTCTCTCCATGGAGATTACATGTAGAATAAATATATGTAATAATACAGAATAAATAAATGTAAAATGAAAACAAAGGAGTCAGATATACTCTGGTTAGGGAGATGGGAAATAGCCCAGGCAAAGGGACAGAGACTGAAACAAAGGTTATGTTGGAGAAGAAGCAGAAGGCCAGTTGAAAGGGCAGCAAGTGTCTCTTCAAAGGTAAGAAGAAAGCCAATCAGGAGAGTAAAAGTAATAGCAGAACGCAAGAACCCTGGAACCTAATTTTGCAATGTTTCCATCAGATCACGTAATCTCTGATGATACTTAGCTGGTGCCTTATTTCTTGTTCCGAAGGATTCATCAGATTAATCCTTGGTGCTTGGGAAGAGAATGGGAATATGTTTCTTTTGAAATAAAGGTATAACTGAGTCACAGAGAGTTTAGCTGAATATTCAACTTATCACATAGTAAATAAAGGACAAAGATGAATTATAAATTGAACCAATGTTTCCTAGTTCTCAGAGAAGACCTCTTTCCCTTGGAACTGCTGTGATCACTGTAGCTGAGTGAGTCTTAGGCATTAATGTTCTATGGGCCTTCTTCTCTGGATCTGGGGATGGGTAAAGAAGAGTTCCTGAGCTCCTTTGACCCCCATATTCTATGGTTATCATTGTATTATGGGTTTGCTGAGAATTTTCTCTGGTGAGTTTGGAAGAAAGGATTACTCTTCATGGCTTCTTTCTTGTCCTTCAGCTCTGCTTCCTCAAGATGGTGCCCTTCCTCAAGAGGAGAACACTAAAGACAAGGAGGAAAGAATGGTTTCTGTATACTTGGCCATCAAGTCCCAGGTGAGTTAGGTCTTTCTCAGTGGAAATGCCTCTTTTCTCATAGTGTGAATCCTTTTCTTTTCTTGATCTTTTTTGATCAATCATTCCTTATCCAGAACCTGATCATTAATTTATCTTCCCAGAATGCTAATTATTCTAGATGATTTAGAGTCTGTAAATAATGAAATTTGGAAGGCACCTTACAGGTAATGTTGTCTAAGCCTCTTATTTAATGCATGAAGAAATTGAACCTTAAACAGGTAACCATTATGTCATAGTGCTGTAGAAAGAATGCTTGCTACATTGACTGAATCTCAAAACTTACTGGGAGATCACAGCTCCAGTCACACACATATAGGAATATTATCTGCAACATAACAGGCTAGAGAAATAAGGTTACCCTGGCATGTTCTCTGCTGGATAAAATCTTCTTGGCTCATGATGATCATTAGTGACTTTTCCAGATGTTTTCTGTTCTTTACTTGAATTATACATTTGGAAATTTTGCCAGAAATCAACAGCAATCATACTTTCCCCATGATTTACAGAATCTACTCATTTACTTTTTGTAAAATTTGGGAAACATTTTCCATTTTGTACCTGATGACTTGAACTCATCCAAGAACAGATTGGGGCTTACTATCTGCTTATTTATCTAGTGTTTTAATTCACTGTTAGCTGTATTTGCTCTGTCCTTTCCAATTCAAAGGATTTATTTATAGCCAGACATTCCCTACCTCTCAAAATAAACAAACAAACAACAAACTAAATACAATTAAAATATTTTTTAAACTTACCAATACTTGGAACCTAGGAGCTAGGTAACTGATAACATAAAGAAATAGATGAAAAGAATCCATTCTGTCAAGGAGTTTATATTCTGCCAAAGAAAAAGCATACACAGAGTAATTGTTGGGTATGTTTTCAGAATTTCTGTGTACTGCTTTAGCTATATTGAAATATTTTGGGATACTGTTGTTGTTATCCTTCTCTTTAGCATTTATTATTCTAGAATATTTTCTTTTATCTACTCTTCAGGATGTCATTATTGAGTGTCCCTTTAGGTATGTGTCTTTTTCTTATTATTCTCTGATTTGCAGTTTCTACTTTATTCTTGTGGATAAATGGCATATTTAATATTTCTGCCTTATTCAATTTTTTTATGATTTCATTTGCTATTGGTCTTGGTTAGTTTTTCCAAAGGTACTTTTTGATGCTGAGAAATGTGTTTGTTCTCATATTACCATTTAGGAGGTACCTCAAGTGATTTCCCCTTAATGGTATCATCAGGAGGCCAGTGTTACCAGATCAAAGAATACTTGGTTGGGAGTCAGATGTAAGAAGACTGGAAAGGTGGAAAGGAGATGAAGTATGAAGGACTTTGAACACCAAGCAAAACATTTTGTAGAGTTCATTGCATTTTATTGCGTAGAGGAGTGACATGGTCAGACCTGTGCTTTGAGGAAATCACTTTGGTGGTTCAGGAGGATAGATGGGAGTGGGGAGAGATTTGAGGTGGGTAGACCCACCAGTGGTTGGGTAAGATGAGGATGGATTCAACCAGGGTGGCCAGAGTGTCAGAAGAGAGAAGGAAGCATATTCAAGACGTGTTGCCAAAGTAAAATCAATAGGACTTGGCAATAGATTGGATGTGGCAGATGGGAGTTAGAGAGGAGTCAAGGATAAATTCTGAGCTGAGAGACTGGTGATAGACAGCATCGATGGAAGCTTTAAACACACTTCTTATAGCTTGAGTACGCCTGATATGCACCTTGTAGAATCTTAGCTTCATTCTGCCCATGAGATGGACAGAAATTTCATCATTGGGCCTTTGAAATCAGTTGGTCTCTGTGCTGATCAGAATTTTTTTTTGAGGCAGTTGGGGTTAAGTGACTTGCACAGGATCACACAGCTAGGAAGCATTAAGTGTCTAAGATCAGATTTGAACTCAGGTCTTCCTGACTTTAGGGCTGGTGCTCTATACACTGTGCCACTTAGCTTCCCCATCTGTGATTTCAAATAATTGATTTCCATTATAGCCTTAGGCATTTTCTCTTAGTCATGCAAGAATAATTTTTCTGAGAAGGAAGCAAAAATTTTAACCAGGCTGACTGCCTAAAGGGTCCATGACCCAAAAGGAATTAACAAGTCCTATTCTAGCTGATCCAAAATTTTCATTCAATTTTCTTCATACTCTTTGTTGCTCTTCCAAAGACAATGAAGTCAACCAGGGACACTAACACTTCCATGAAGGTTATTGTTCATATGACCTTTTTCATAAGGCATTTAAAGTGCCTCTTGAGTGTCTTGAAGCACAGGGTCAAATTGGTTTTTCCACTCCACATAAAAAAGCTGCCTTTATCTTTTTTTTGTGCCATCTGAATGTAGGAGTATTCACAGCATAAATCTAACACTGCCAATCCTAGGCAGAAGGGCCAGAGCATCTTGAGTTCTGGGTCCACTTTATCTCTCATTTGATGTATGATAGTCTACATATACCTACATTCCCTTCTCATGTTTTTTCCATGTTATTTTTTGTTTGTTTGTGAACTGTAATGTTTGTTATACAGATAGTTTCTGGGCTCTTCCGTCATAGTTAGGGACATCTTCTTTGACTACTTTTGGCAAGAAATGGAGGAAGGAATTTAATATAACATGTTATATGTTGAATTTTCCCCTTAAATTCTGTTGTTTTGTCACAAATATCTTAAAGTTTTTTAAAAGGTCTCTATTTTTGTTCAATATTATATTTTGTTGAGTAAGCTACTCTTGGTCATATAACATCCAGAAGAAATATAAAGTAAACATTAAGGGCCAATTATAAGAGACTCAATAAGGTCAAGTCATTTACTTCTTACACATGAAAATATTATATGTTCTTTTTTAACTGTCATTTTTATGTAGTTTGACATACAGGCTTGGGCTGAGCTGAGTATGATAATGTAATAAAAGTATGTAACACTGTAGAAAAAGATAAAAAGGAACAATTATCTCGTACAAATAAGACCAAAAAAAGGAAAAAATTGATACAGAAGAAGCTAATGGGGGAAGATAGATGATACTGAAGTTTTACTCTCATCAGGAATAGATTAAAAAAGGGAATAATATATGCATATAGAAGGATACAAAAATCTTCTAAATTTTGAAATAAGAGTCAAGGGGAGAAGGTGGGGAGAAGGATAAGGGAAGGGTTCTTGAAAAATGGGTAGGTTAAACACACATATTGTATCTAAATTATACTGTAAATATTTAACATATATAAGACTGCTTGCATCTGGGGGAGGGGGTTGGGGGAGGAAGGGAAAAAATCTGAATAGAAGTAAGTGCAAGGGATAATGTTGTAAAAAATTACCCATGCATATGTACTGTCAAAAAATGTTATAATTATAAAATAAAATAAAAAAATTAAAAAAAAATGGGTAGGTTAAAACATAGGAGGACAAGGTAAAAATAGAAGTAACGAAGAAGAATGATAGGAACAGGATGAGAAGGATAGAGAGGAAAATATACAACAAGCAATTATGGCTTAGAATGTGAATGGGATGAACTTGTATACAAAAATAAACATGAAATACTTTTTATACAGATACAGTTAGCACTAAATAATTGAAATAATATTTATTGTTTGTGGGTAAAGTCAATTTAATTTTTAAATGACCATCTAATCTAATCTATTTCTGTAATGACATCCCAATTAAATTACTAAAATTATTTTACTGAATTAGAAAAAAATAATAACAAAGTTCAATTAGAAGAACAAAAGGTGAGGAACTTCAAAGAAACCAAGGGGGGAAAAGATATATCAGACCTTAAGCCATATTATAAAGTGAAAGCATTGTTGAGGTATAAAATGGATAATTTTGATTATTTTAAATTAAAATCTTCTTATATAAATAAAACCTATGTAGCCAAGAATAGAAGGAATGCAGAAAATGGGAAAAATAACTTTTATAGATAGTCTGTCAGATGGAATGTGATTAGGTTGGAATATAGTTATGATCTAGGAAATGATGAAGCTAGTTGATTTAGAAAAACATGGAACGATTTGAACTTCTGAAAGAAGATGGTCTCCATCTCCAGAGAAATAAATGACAAGTGAAAATAAACACAGTACAAACTGTGTAGAAAATTATGATGTCCATATTAACATCAGATGTATAATGAATATGCTAATAATCTAGATTTTTCAGAGCTACCATTTTGCCAGCAGATTCTGGTCAGAGGGTTACAGTGCAACTTGAAATGACCATCAATTCCTGACAACACTCTTCTTTGTAGGTTAAGTAAAGAGAATCAAAGATTGCAGAACCTGTTCCTGTCACCTGTCCCCCGCCAAGTAATGACCCCAGTGATTTGGAACAATCACTTAAACTATTCCCATAAAACCGGAGAACACCCATATTGTCTTGCACACATGGCCTTGTTGGGGGAAACCACTCAGGACCTGAAAATTATTGCATTGTAATTCATCTTCCCTATGTCTTCCTCCTTATGATTTGTGTATATAATTTCTGTCTTTATAGGAAAGGTCTTCTGCCCAAGAGAGCTACCAGTATCAAAATTTCATTTCTTACTCTTAAAGTGATTAATTAAATTAATTAAATCTAGATTGTTAGCATATTTAAATTAATTAAACCTCTACTTTATTTCTAAAAACCTGTCTCTAGGTCTACTTTGTGTGGCTCTAGCTACAGCTTATTTTAACATAAAAACATGTTAATAGGTTTTACATATATGTATATGTTTATAGGCAGCAATGTATATGTATGTGTGTATATGTGTAATTTATATATATATATATATATATATATACATATTTTTATATATGCGCACCTTTCTTCTGTGGGGGAGAAAGGAAAAAAGTAAAGTAAAAAGTATATAGCAGGGAACAAGGAACATACAAGGAAGCAAGAAAAAGCTGGACAGCTATGAAAAAAATGTGTAGTATTATTTATTATATATGTGTGTGTGTATATACTAATTTATGTATGTGTGTGTATTATTTATTATAAAGAAAACCTTTATAATAAAGGTTACATCTATATCTCTCTCTCTCTCTCTATATATATATATATATGATTTTCTTGAAATGGAAATTGATTGTTACACATTGAATCTTCTCTTATGTTCTGCTGTATACGTGGTAATTTTTTCTTATTAAGTTGAAAATTAATTTTAAAAATTTAAAAATATCTTCAAAACAACTTGGAAAAGTAGGTGCTGTTAATATTCCCAATGGTTTCAGAAAATTTTTGCAGCAGATACCCAAATATACTCCAGATGAAATTCCTCTAGTATAGCAGCCTGTCTGGGTACAGCCCCAACTAATACCAGCAAGTTACCTGATGGATGTCCAGGATGGTCCGGTGTACTCTGTGGGTGCACATTCATAAAACACATTCAAAAATCCCCACCAATGCACTTATATTTAATAAGCAGTAGGCAAAATTAGTTCAAAGAGACTATGTTTACTAAAATAACCTCGTAAGAATGATAGCTACAACATATTGTCATGTAAAATTGAGGCAAATTCTCCCAGAAATTCAGAAAATATCATTGTGGAGAGTGGCCTCCCTGACCCTATTCCTTTCTATGATTTGACTCTTAATAGCCAGAGTTCATTTTCTCTTGTATCCGAAATTTATTCTCTTCTATAATGGCAGGAGTCACAGTTGCTCAGAATTTTCTCCACTGATTGTTTCTCCCTAAGGATTATGTCTTCTTTGGTTTTATTTTTAAACTTGTTCTTTATGGCTCATTTTTAATCTCTTTTGGATTGCTTCCTTCCAGGAAAGGGGGAAGATGGGGAAGTTGGGAAAGAAATTTGGAACATAAGGTTTTGCAACAATGAATCTTGAAAACTATCTTTGCGTGTATTTTGAAAATGAAAATCTATTATAAAATTTTTTTAAAGTCATGTCCTTTAAGTCATACAGTCTAGTACAAAATGTGGCACATTTTAAGTCAGTGTTAAACACAGAATAATTAAGACCCTCAATGTCTTGGGAACCATCCCCTATGAATCCTGTGAATTCTCTGCATCCTCCAGGCTCCATCTGTATGTGTCTGTGGCTGAGCAGGAGTGTGTTCTATATTCCAGGGAACAGTGACATTCAACGATGTGGCTGTGTACTTCACAAAGAAGGAATGGAAGATACTGGATGCCTCTCAGAAAGAACTCTACAGAGAGGTGATGCTGGAGAACTATGAGAACCTGGTGTCTCTGGGTAAGGCAGCTTCGGCAAATCTGTTTGTCCTTGGAAGTATGTTTATGATTAAACTTTTTTTATTATAGCTTTTTACTGACAATTTATGCATGGGTAATTTTGACAACATTGTTGCTTGCACTCACTTCTGTTCCAACCTTTCCCTTCCCTCCCTCCACCCCCTTCCCTAGATGTCAGGCAGTCTCATACATGTTAAACATGGTAAAGTATATCTTAGATACCATATATGTGTGCAGATCCATACAGTTCTCCTGTTGCACAAGAAAAAATGGATTCAGAAGGTAAAAATAACCTGGGAGGAAAAACGAAAATGGAAGTAGTCCACATTCATTTCCAGTGTTCCTTCTCTGGGTGTAGCTGATTCTGTCCATCATTGATCAATTGGAAATGAATTGGATCTTCTCTTTGTTAAAAATATCTACTTCCATATGATTTAAAATTTCCAAAAATGTCTGGGATGCCTGAAGTGCTCACTTGAGGTTTAATGGTACATGTAATTTATGTAATATATGGAGATTCCCACATCCTTCAGGATGAAGGTATATATGTATGTATGTATACTGGCTAGCATTTTTATTTATTTTATTTTATTTTATTTTTTCCCTGAGGCTGGGGTTAAGTGACTTGCCCAGGATAACATCACACAGCTAGGAAGCATTAAGTGTCTGAGATCAAATTTGAACTCGGGTCCTCCTGAATTCAGGGCTGATGCTCTGTTCACTGCGCCACCTAGCTGCCCCTTTATTGTACTTTAAGGTTTGTAATTGAAGTAACTTTTTTCTCCCTCAGATCAAAGCTTAGCCCCAGAGAAAGAGAGTATTCATTAAGTTCTGATTATGTGCCAGTCATTGATTTAAACCATGCTAGACTTGAGGATATAAATATAAGGGTTTTTTTTTAAAACAGTTCCTTTCTTCAAGGAACTTATAAATTCTAGTAGGAAAAAAGAACATATAAAGAAAGCTGCAAAGAGAGTGAGAGAAGGGTATCCATATTGGGTCAAAGACATGAAAGGTTCCTATTAGCAGAGAGTGAGTCAATGAAATTTAATTTTCTGTCTGTTCCCCATTCATCTCCCCATGCTTCCTGCAATACGCTATGAAGAATCTTTCAGAGATCCTTAGCACTCCCGCCTGGACCTTCTTTTCCTTATAGAATCAAGGGTTTGATGGTATACTTAGAGAACCTCAAAGACTGCTAAAAAGCTATTAGAAATAATTCAAAATTTCAGCAAAGTGGCAGGATACAAAATAAATCCACATAAATCCTCAGCATTTTTATACATTACCAACACAATCCAACAGCAAGAGATACAAAGAGAAATTCCATTCAAAATAACGGTCGATAGTATAAAATATTTGGGAATATATCTACCAAAGGAGAGTCAGGAATTATATGAGCAAACTTACAAAACACTTGCCACAAAAATAAAGTCAGATTTAAATAATTGGAAAGACATTCAGTGCTCTTGGATAGGCCGAGCGAATATAATAAAGATGACAATACTCTCCAAACTAATCTCTTTATTTAGTGCTATACCAATCACACTCCCAAGAAACTATTTCAATGACCTAGAAAAAATAACAACAAAATTCATATGGAAGAATAAAAGGTTGAGAATTGCAAGGAAACTAATGAAAAAAAAGTCAGAGGAAGGTGGTCTAAGTGTACCTGATCTAAAGCTATATTATAAAGCAACAGTCACCAAAACCATTTGGTATTGGCTAAGAAATAGACCGGTAGATCAGTGGAACAGATTAGATACAAAGGACAAAAAGGGTACATCTACAGCAATCTAGTCTTTGACAAACCCAAAGATACCAACATTAGAGACAAAAATTCATTATTTAGAATCAAGGGTTTGAGACTTCATTGTGAGCTGTCTCTCTCCTCAGTCCTTTCTACTTCTTTCCCCATAAACAGGGCTCCTCCTTTTCCAGCCAGATGTGATCTCCCAGTTGGAAAGAGGTGAAGCACCATGGCCGCCAGAAGGAGAAGTCCCCAAAAGCCCTGCTCCAGGTGAGTGAGCCACAACTAAGCAGCAGGACTCCTTGGTACAACAGCTCAGCTTCTCAGTCATGGGACTGGACCTTTGAAATATTCCCCCAGGTTAGTGGAGCCCTACAGAGATGGGGCAATGTGAAGTCTCTAATGTGCTTTCAGCTCATCCAGTGCTAGAGTTAGAGCTGAAGCAGACCTTAGAGGGGTCTCCTCATTCTACAGATGGACCCAGAGACCCAGAGAAGATAAGTGACTTGGCCACACTCACCATGAGTAAGTGAGGTATGGAAGACAGCCAAAGGGATGGAGACTGGAGACAAGGCTAGGTGTCGGAGAAGACGTAGGAGGCTAGTTGGTAGAAAGCAGGAGCTAAGAAGAAAGTCAAGCGAGTCAGTGAAGAGTCAGCTAGTAGCAGAATTCAGGGGTACTTGAACCCAGTATTGCATTGTTTCCATCAGATCCCGTAGTCTCTGATAGTACTTAGCTTGTGCCTTATGTCTTGTTCCAAAGGATTCAGCAGATTCATTCTCACACATCCTTGGTGCTAGGCAGGAAAATGGGAATGATTTTCTTTTGAAATGAAAGTGTTACTGAGTCATAGAAAGTTGAGCTGAATACGGAGTCTATCACATAGGAGATAAGGGAGAAAGCTATAAACTAAACACGTTTCTTAATTCTCAGATCGGACCTCCATCCATTAGAACCTGCTGTGATCCCTGTAGCTGAGTCAGTGTTCCGGACAATAATATTCCATTACTCTTTTCTCTGAATATGGGAAGGGGCTACTCCTGAGTTCCTTTTGAGCCCATATTTTATAGGAGTCATTGTACCATGTGCATGTGGGGAATTCTGCCTTGGTGAGTTCGAATTTTCAAGAAAGGATTGCTCTTCACGACTTCTTTATTGTCTCACAGCTCCACTTTCTCAAGATTCTGCCCTTCTTCAAGAAAAGAAAACCAAGAAAGAGGAGGAAAGCATGATTTCTATGCACTTGGCCATCACGTCCCAGGTGAATTAGGCCTTCCTTTCTCTACTAAAATATGGCTTGTTTTCTCATTGTATGGACCCTTTTCATTCCTTGATCTTTTTTGATCATGTCTTATCTAAAGACCTGATCATTAATTTTTCTTAGGAGAATTATTATTAATAATAATTATTTTTTTTGCTGAGGCAATTGGATTAAGTGACTTGCCCAGGGTAATAATTATTATTAATTAATTAATTTTATAAAATTTAATAAATAATACATATATTTTAATTAATTCTTAATTAATTATTTTTCTTCCCAGAATTATTATTATCAGATTATTCCCATGGATGAGAGTCTATAAATAATGAAAGGGTGGAATCTTACAGGTCATGTGGTCTAAATCCCTTATTAAATGCATGAGGAAGTTGAGTCTTGGACAGTTAAACAGTATTTCCAGTATACCATAGTGGTCTAAGAGGAATGTTTGATGGTGATTCACTAGCCCAAGTCAACATATCAGACAAGAGAAATGAGCTCACCTTAGCATGTCTTGGGATGGATAAAGCTTTGTTGACTCAACAGGATTTTGTCCTTCTCCTCATATTGCTTAGTAAATATTTCACATCTCAATAAAATATAGTCTGTAGTGTCCCAAAGAATTATTTTAATATCACCTTTTTCTTAGTAGATATGGATCATTAAAAAGTAGATATGGATCATGTATGGATCTGGAGACATTGTCAGGTGCCAGTATTCTAAGGCTATAGCGCCCATCCTACTCATTTGAGCTTTCATACTTGTACTGGATCCAGTGATAAAACAGATAGCAAGACTTAAATATTAAGCTATTTAAAAACTATTCATAAAAAAATTTGGTTTGAGTTGGAAAGAAAACGTACTGACTAGCCAATCATCATTTGGAAGAAAAAAAAAAGGAAAAATAATACTCTTTTTCTCCATTGGATTCCTATAGTACTAGGAAGAATCTTAGGTGGAGAATTGTCCCATTTGGTTCCAGAAAATGCATAAGACACCCAAATAAACCTGAAGTGGAATCCCATAGTGTAGCTCCCTCTCTGGTATCTACACTCCCAACTCAAACTTGCAGCCTATAGGTTGGTCCAGGAATTGACTCCTTCAAGGGTAAGGTACTCTGTGGGTACACATTCATAAAATTATATCTGAGAAGTCCTCACCAATGTACTTATATTTAATAGCCAGTCAGTAGACAAAATTAGGTCAAAGTAAAGACATTTACTAAAATAACCTAGTAAGAATGGTAGCTATGCCATATTGTCATATAAAATTGAGGTATATTCTCCTGGAAATTACCAAGGTGCCATTGGGAAGAGTGGGCATCTGAGCCTGTGCCTTTCTACAACTTGATTCCCAATTGCCAGGGCTAATTAATTCTCTCTTGGACCCAAAATTCACTGTCTTCTCTACTGCTGGAGGTCACATTTCTCAGAACTTTCTCCACTGATTGTTTCTAGGGATTATGTCCTGATTCCTGAACATGTTCTTTATTGATGTGTTTGATGTAGGGACACCAAATGTTGGGGTTTAGTCACATGATGAATTCACAATGGCCATTTATTCAGAAGAGAGTCCCAACAAAACAAAGAGATACGATAGGAAGGATAAATATGAAATAGACTTGGGAGAGCAATAGGGTTATCCAGGAAAGGAGTTTGGAAGAATCCATTAAAGGACTATGCCATGAGGTAGGAGTTGGCGGTGACTGGCAGGCTAAATCCATAGGGGAGTTTTAAAGAGTTAGGGCATCCTCCAGGGTCCATTTGAGGGTTATCTGGTTGAGGCAGAGTGTGTTCTATATTTCAGCAAACAGTGACATTCAAGGATGTGGCTGTGTACTTCACAAAAAAGGAATGGAAGATACTGGATGACTCTCAGAAAGAACTCTACAGAGAGGTGATGCTGGAGAACTATGAGAATCTAACGTCTCTGGGTAAGGCAGCTTTGTCTTGCAAATCTCTTGGAAGTGTGTCTTCAATTTAACTTTCCAAAAACTCCCAGGGTACTTGAATTGTCACTTGAAGTTTAAGAACACATGCTATTTATGTAATATATGGAGATCCCTAAATCCTTCAGGATAAAAATACATACTAGCTAGCATTTTTGTGGTGCTCTCCAAGTTTGTAATTCCAAGGAAATAACCTTTTTTCTATCTCAGGTCAAAACTTAATCCCAGAGAAAGTACCCCAAAATAAATAGATAGAGTTTTATTAACCACTGAATATGTGACAAAAAGCCTGAGGATTCAAATATAAGCAAAAACCAGAAAACAACAAAGGTAATTCCTATCTTCAAGGAATATCTATTCTATTAAGGGAAGGCAATACTTAAAAGAGAACTTGAAAGAGGCAAAGACTTAAAAGATTCCTATTTTCTTAATAGAAATTAGTTCCTTATTTTCTTAATATAAGTCAATTAAACTTAATTTTCTGTGTGAGCCCCAATGAACTGACCAATCTCCCCATGCTTCCTCTGCATACAACACAAAGAATCTTGCAGTGGTCTTTTGTACTCTAAGCCTGGACTTTCCTGATGTTTCCTGTTTAAGAAAAAAGAGTTTGGGATGACAATGGGAGACCATCTCTCTCCTCAGCTCTTTCCATTTCTTTTCTCATGAGCAGGAACCCTCCTTTTCCAGCCAGATGTGATCTCCCGAATGGAGAGAGATGAAGTGCCATGGCAGCCAGAGGGAGAAGTCTCCAAAGGTGAGTGAACCACAATCAGCCAGGCAAGAATCCCAGGCCAGTGGAGAAGTGCAGTCTAGGAGGAAGTCTCCAGTTATCCAGTTCTAGAGTTAGGGGTGGAACAGACCTTAGAGGTGGATGAGAGCTGGGCCTGGAGCTATTAAAGAAGTGAATTCCAATCTGGCTTTACTTACTTACTGGCTGTGTGATCCTGCACAGTCATTTAAATTATGTCTGACTTAGTTTCCTTATTTGTGAAATGGGGATAATAAGAGTTTCTACCTGCCAGGGCTATGGTGAGGATCACATGCAATTTTTTTTTTTTAACGTTTTGCAGAATTTAAAAATACGCAAATATACGCACATATACACGCTTATTGTTCGGTCATTTGCAATCATATCTAACTGTGAACCCTTTTGGAATTTTCTTGGCAAAGATATTGGAGTAATTTATCATTCCCTTCTCCAGCTCATTGCACAGATGAGGAAACTGAGGGAAACAGAATTAAGTGACTTGACCAGAGTCACATAGTTAGTGAGTCTATGAGGCCTAATTTAAACTCAGATCTTCCCAACTCCAGGCCCAGCACTCCATTCACTATACCACCTAGTTGCCTGTTTGTACAGACATACACATATGTATAGTCATGTGTGTATATGTGCACATATATGTATCTGTGTATATACACATGTCTATTAATATGTATGTGCACATACATGAGTGTGATATATACATATACACACATATTTCAATGGATACATGTAGATATTAAGTGGAAAATTGGATTTTTTTTCATTAAATAAATCTGTGACTAAGACACAGATTTGAGCTGAATACCCAGTCTATCACATAATATGTAAGGGACAAAGCTATGAATTATAAATTGAAGCCATGTTTTCTGGTTCTCAGATCAGACCTCCATCCCTTGGAAGCTGCTATGATAACTGTAGCCCGATCAGTGTCTCATTCACTAAGGTTCTATGGGCCTTTTCTCTGAAACTGAGAAAGGGGGAATGGCAAGTGAAAATTTTTGAGACAGTTTCTGGGTAAATTGTAATTTAATTTATTAATTGCAACCAGCAAATAATAAAATGAGCTCATTTTTCCTCTTGGTGAGCAGAGATGTAACCTACGAAATCTCCAATACTTATAGACTTTGGAAAAGTGATTGTACCTGAAAGTGGAAATCAACTCTCATTGGTTAACAAGTAATGAAAGAATGAACATGATAATGGCAGGTGGCCTTATCCTAATGAAGGGCCGGGCGACGTGACTCTGATCATTCAGTCTTGATCAAACTGACTTATACATACCTAAATCATCCCACCTAGGGTAATCTAGACAAAAGGAGGAATTCGCTGCCACCCAGATCTATCTGACTAAAACAAAATGGTTTGGAATCCACCAATTCACTGAAATTAGAATTTTTTATCTTTTGGGCAGATCTTGGTTTTCCCAGGGATATACATCTATCCAGGATTTCACCTTATCATCAATCCTGCCTTTTTAAGGCTGCTAGATAACCTACAGGTGCTGATTCTGAATGAGGAAATAGGAAAGGGAAGAACCTTAGTCCCAATTCAATAGTTGGTTATCGATATGATACACAAATCATCATTTCTCTCAAAGATGACTCCTGGGCTCCCTTTGAACCCCTGTTTTTTAGTAAAGTCTATTGCTCTTAGAATCATTGCTCTTGTTAGAATGATAAAAAGGAATTATCTCTTTGCAAATTCCTTTTAAGATGTATTATTTCTTTAGGCTTAACACAACTCAAGAAGGATTTGTTGATATTCATCAACAATTCATGTGACTTTCCTTGGTATCTGCTCATTGTACTAAGAGCTGGAGAGTTCTAAAGGAGTAATTGTATTGTGAGTATGTGGGGAATCTCACCCTGATAAGTTTGGAAGTTTTGAGAAAGGATTGCTCTTCATGGCTTCTTTCTTGTCTTACAGATCTGCTTTCTCAAGATTGCGACCTTCCTCAGGAGGGAAGTATCAAGGAAGAGGAGGAAGGAATAATTTCTGTGCAGTTGGCCATCAGATCCCAGGTGAGTTAGATCTTTCTCTCTGCAGTGAAATGCCAGGTCTCATAGGATGGACCCTTTTTTTCCTTGGATCTTTTTTGGTTAGCCATGCCTTATCCAAACACCTAATCATTAATTTTTCTCCACAGAAGATTAACTATTTTATGGATAACTCAGAGTTTGTAAATTAATAAAAATTGGAAAGCATCTTACAAGTAATGTGGTCTATCCCCCTTATTTAACACACAAGGACATTGGGCCTTGGACAGATGAACAGTACTTCCATTACACCGGGTGGTATAGGGGAATGTTTTCCCCTGCTGAACATACTTCTAAGATCAGTGAATCTCAGAATTTACAAGGAGATTGTACTCAACTGGCTCAAATCACAATGAACACAAATGCTATTGGTAACATACCAGGCAAGAGACATGAGGTTATCTTGGCATATTCCGTGCTGGAAAAAGTTTTGTTGAGATTGTGCTTACTATTTTCTTTCCCAAATATCTCTAATCATCTCTTGAACTATGTGTTCTGAAATTTTGACAGAAATCAATGACAATTTTTCTTTCCTATAGTTTACAAAATCCACTCATTTACCTTTTATGGAAATTGGAAAATATTTATTCTTTTGGGGCTTAATGATTTGGACTCATCAAGAATAGCTTGATGCCTAGAGGAGGGGGAATGAAGAAGGGAAGGAGGGAGAAAAATATGGAATGCAAGGTTTTGCAAGGGTGAATTTGAAAACTATTTTGCATGTATTTCAAAAAGTAAAAAAGTTATTATTAAAAAAAAAGAATAGCTAAATTCTCTGTTATTGTCCTTTTACTTATATGAGATTTCAATTCACTATAATATATATTTACTTTATACTTTCCAGGTCAGAGATTATTCTTGGTCAAAAATTCCCCCTCCCTCCCTCAAAAAACAAACACCATTAAAAACATTTCTTAAGCTACATCTATATCTATACTTATACTTGATACACAGTAGCTAAATGTTGAGGATACAAAGAGTATATAAAGGGGAAAATTTCCATGCTGCCAAGGAGTTTATACTCTATTGGAAGAAAAATATACACAGAGTAATTGTTGGGTATTTTTTGAATTTTTTTTCCTGTGTAATGCTTTAGCTACACTTGAAATATTTTGATGCACTGCCTTATTGTTGTCATTCTCTAGCATTTATTATTTCTAGAATATTTCTAGAATATTTTCTTTTACCAACTCATTATTCAAGATGTTATAAACACTATCTTCCATTTTCAAAAAAAAAAAAAAAAACCACTGGCATTTAATGGGCTTTGTCATTGTAAAGAGAAAAAATAGGCAAGATGTACAAGTGAGATAATGTGTGGCCCAAAGTGCTGGACTGATCATAGACTTATCCTCTCCAAGCTAAAGATCCCCATTCAATAAACACAGTGACCTATGGCAAGACAACTATAAGAAATCTTAATGTTAACAGATTAGTGTCCTTCTTGTGCCTAATGTGTGAGAGTTACTCAGCTAGTAACATTTGAACTCAGGTCTTCATGACTCCAGGTCTGGTGCTCTAACCACCAAACAACCTACCTTCCCTTCCTACCTAAGTAGGATAATCAGGAGAAAATCTGTAGGACACATTCCTAAAAGTAAAGCTCAGAAATTCCTACAAAGTATTTACATTTAATAGTCACCCAGGAGTCAAAATCAGTTTAAAATAAAGGTATTTACTAAAATGCTATGATGAGAATGGTAGCTATTACATTTTTGCTCCATAAACCTGAAACAAACTCTCCTAGAGATAGATGGGGGGCAGAACCAGGATGGTGGAGGAGAGACATTTTTATCTGAGTTCTCCCTGATTTCCCTCATATCATCACCAAATCAAGCCTCTGAACTGCTTTTGGAGTGACAGCGCATAAATATTTGTAGTATAACAAATTTCCAGCAAAAGATATTTTGGAAGAACTTCAGAAAAGGTCTGTTTAAATTGGCATGGAGGGAGGGGAAAAGCACGGGCAAGCATGCAGAGACCTAGGGTGATGTGGTGTCCGCGAGCCAGGAATATAACTGAAAGAATTTATAGCAATGTTGGCTACTCTGTTCTGTTGTAAGCCAGTAGATCATCAGATTAGATGCAAGACATCCAACACAAATACAAAAGGTAAATAGTGAGCCCCTGAACCCCAGAATCCCCAGAATAAAGGAGACCTAGCCATGCCCACCCAGCATCAAGAGTTAGTCAGCAAAGTTAGTCAGCACAGACTCAGTGCAGCCTCTGTCGCCTGTAGAGGAAGCTTGGACAATCTCCCCCTTACCCTAAAAGCAGACCTCAATCTTTAAAAAAATGAGCAAAAAGCAAGAAGAATTCTGATCGTAGATAGTTTTTATGGAAAAGAGAAGAACAGATTTCAAACCCTGAGGACACTAAAAGCAGATCATCTCCAGATGAAGCCCCAAAGGTGATATGAATTGATCCCCATTTCACAAGATTCTTTTGGAAGAATTCAAAAAGGACCTTAAAAGACAGAAGAAAATAGGAAAAGGAAATGAGAATTTTGCAAAAGGGTTTAGAAAAGGAAACACAGAAATTATCTGAAGAAAACTCCTTAAAAATAGATTTAGTGAAATGGAAAAATCAATTAACTCCTTACAAAATAGATTTATAGGTAAAAGCACATAATTCCTCACAAAATAGATTTGACAATATGGAAAAAAACCAACTCCTTGAAAAACATAATTTCTGAAGGAAATTCACTGAACAAAATAACTTATTTTAAAATTCAATTAGCCAAATGCAAAAGGAGCTTTTAAAAAGGCAACTGAAGGACATAATTTGCTAAAAATTAGAACTAAACAAATAGAAATGGATGACTCAATGAGACATCAAGAATCAAGAAGAAACAAAAAGTCAAACAACCCCCCCAAAAAAAATATAGAAGAAAATGTAAAATACCTCATTGGAAACACAACTGACCTGGAAAATATATCTAGGAGAGACAATCTAAGGAATATTGGACTTCCTAAAAACCATGACAAAAAAAAAGAGCCTAGACATTATCTTTCAGAAAATCCTCAAGGAAAACTGCCCTGATTTTCTAGAATTAAAAGGTAAAATAATCATTGAAAGAATTCACTCATCAATTTCTGAAAGAGACCCCCAAAATGAAAACTCCAAGGAATATCATAGCTAAATTTCAGAATTATCAGACCAAGGAAGAAATATTGCAAGCAGCCAAAAACAAACAATTCAATTATCGAGGAGTCACAATCAGGATTACCCAGGATTTAGCAGCTTCCAGTTTAAAAGATCAAAAGGTCTGGAATCTGATATTCTGAAAGGCGAAGAAAATTGGACTGCAATCAAGAATAAGCCATCTAGCTAAAATGAGCATTATCTTTCCGGGAAGAAGATGGACTTTCAATGACACAAATGAATTATACTTATTTCTGATGAGAAGACCAGAGCTAAACAAAAAATTTGAACTCTAGAGATATATGAAGTATCATTAGGAAGAGTGGGCACACTCTTGCACCATCTTGGTAGTGAGTCACACATATGAGGAGCACATGAGGGTAAAGTACCTCCTACTTATAGCATTAGAAAGCTCCATTGCTTTCTCTTTATGGGGTCCTCACTCCTGGGTGTAGAATTTTTTCTGCATCCCTTGAACCTGCTCCTTTCTACAGTTTGACTCCCAATTGCCAGGATAAATTCTCTCCTGAATCAATAATTCACTCCCTTTTCTACAGCCAGGATTCCCATTCTCTAGAACTTTCTTTACTAACAATTACGATGTTCTGTTTGGTTTTATTTTTAAACATGGTGTTTATGTTGTGGAGTCTAGTGCAAAATGAAGATATGAAAGTCAGTGTTTGACACAGAATAATTAAGACCCTCAATGTCATGGGCACCACTCTCTATAAATCCTGTCAACAATATCATTCCTCCGTGGTCTATTTGAGGGATGAGCAGGAGTGTGTTTTATATTTTAGGTAACAGTGACATTCAAGGATGTGGTTGTGGACTTCACAAAGAAGGAATGGAAGACACTGAATGCTTCTCAGAAAGAACTCTACAGAGAAGTGATGCTGGAGAACTATAAGAACCTGGTGTCTCTGGGTAAGGGAATCATTCCTTTTGGAATTCCCATACAATTTTGTCTGTACTTTAAATTAATTTTCCCAAAACTCCTGAATTGCTCAGGTTTAAGGATATATATATATATGTGTGTGTGTGTGTGTGTGTATGTGTATATATATATATATGTATATATACATATATACACACATATATATGCATATATATAGATATATAATTTTGAGTTCATAATTCCAAGGAAATAACTTTTGCTTTATTCCCCCCTCCCCATGAAAGCATAGTCACCGTGAGGATACCCAAAGATAGATAGGAAACAGAAATAAAAGATGATAGATAGATAAATAGAACATTTATTGTGCATTGACTATTAACAAGAAACTATTCTAAGCAACTATAAGTCCCCCCCCCAAAAAAAAAACCCCAGTCAGTTAGTACTCACAAGGAACTTCTATTTTACAGGAGAGAGAATATATAAATAAAGCTGGAGAGTGGGGGAAGAGTACTCACGTTGGGTCATAGACATGAAAGGTTACATTTTTATTTTGCTGAGGCAATTGGGGTTAAGTGACTTGTCCAGGATCACCCAGACAGGAAGTGTTAAGTTTCTAAAGCCAGGTTTGAATTCAGGTCATCCTGACTTCAGGGCAGGTGCTCTATCCACTGGACCACCTAGCTGCCCCAGATTCCTATTTTCTTAGCAAGGAATGGGTCAGTGAAACTTAATTTTCTCTCTAAGCCCAAACCAACTGACTCATCTCTCTATACTTCCTGTGTAGACAATACAAAGAACCTTTCAGAGGTCTTTGCACTCCACCTAGACCTTCTTTTCCTTACAGAATTAAGGGTTTGGGACCCCATTGTGAGCTGTCTCTCCTCAGTCCTTTCCACCTCTTTCTTCCCATAAACAGGGCTCCTCCTTTTCCAGCCAGATGTGATCTCCCAGTTGGAGAGAAGTGAAGCACCATGGCCGCCAGAAGGAGAAGTCCCCAAAAGCCCTGCTCCAGGTGAGTGAGCCACAACTAAGCAGCAGGACTCCTTGGTACAACAGCTCAGCTTCTCAGTCATGGGACTGGACCTTTGAAATATTTCCCCAGGTTAGTGGAGCCCTACAGAGATGGTGCAATGTGAAGTCTCTAATGTGCTTTCAGCTCATCCAGTGCTAGAGTTAGAGTTGAAATAGACCCTAGAAGGGTCTTCTCATTCTATAGATGGACCCAAAGACCCAGAGAAGATAAGTGACTTGGTCACACTTACTATGGGAGTCAGGGATGGACTCAGGCTTCCAGATCCCTGGACTTCAAGCTAGTGACCTTTTTTCCTGTACTACTCTACTCCATTCCCTAATCTTTCACCTCAATAAGTCATTCTCTCTCTCTCTCTCTCTCTCTCTCTCTCTCTCTCTCTCTCTCTCTCTCTCTCTCTCTCTCCTCTTTTTTTTCTCTCTTTCATTTCATTCATATTTCACCCCAGACTCAGCAAAAGATAGATTTCTTCTTCTTTTTTGTGTTCAGTTAATATATATGTATATATCTCTATATATTTTAAGTTTATTATTTATTTTAAACATTCTTTTCTTTTTAAAAATTTAGTTCCAAATTTTCTCCCTCCCTCCAACTTCTCTATCACCTATCTTGAAAAGGCAAGAAATAAGACATAAATTATACATGTGAAGTTATACAAAACATATTTGCATATTAGCCACATTTTTTAAAAAGCAAGAAAAATAGAGATAAGAATATTTCCATGTGAACCTGAGTTCTCTCTCAGAGCTAGCTATTTCTCCATCATAAGTCTTTTAGAATTGTCTTGGATCATTTTTTTTTGAGCAGTAGCTAAGTCTTTTACAGTTGATCATCATTATAATATTGCCAATATTATGCAAAATTATTTTTTGGTTATTCTCATGTAACTTTGCATCAGTTCATATAAATCTTGCCATATTTTTTCTGAAACCAACCTGCTCACCATTTCCCACTACACAGTAAGATCCTGTTTTAATCATATGTTAGAAGTTATTCAGTCATTCCCCAGTTGATGGATATCCCTTCAATTTCTAGTTCTTTGAAACTACAAAAAACTTGCTACAAATATTTATGTACATATAGGTCCTTTCTCTTTTTATTTGATCACTTTGGAATACAGACCTACTAGTGGTAGTGCTGGATCAAAGGGTATGTACAGTTTTGAAATCCTTTGGACCTAGTTCTAAATTATTTTCCAGAATAATTGGAGTAGTTCAGTACTCCACCAACAATCATTAATATACCAATTTTGTCTTCGTTCCCTCCAGCATTTGTCACTTCTGGTAGGTATGTTCAGAATGGTTTTGATTTGCCTTTCTCTAATCAACGGTGATTTAGAACATTTCTTTTCATATGACTAAGCTTTGATTTTTTTTCATCTGGAAATTGCCAGTTTATATTCTTTAATCATCCCTTGGGGAATAGCTCTTATTTTTATACTCAGCAGTTGTATACTCAGCAGACCTTTATCAGAGTACCATACTATAAATTTTTTTATATATTATTTCATTGTATATGGTACATTTCAGCAAAATGTAGTTTCCCTGATTATCTCTTTGAATTAAGTGTATTTTTACTTTTAACTTTGTCTGAGATCATGATTGCTACCTCTGCATTTTTTAAATTTCCACTGAATCATAATGGATTCTGCTCCAGTCCCTTCTTTTAATTCTCTGTGTAAATCTTTCTGTATGCTTTTGATAAACCACATATTGTTGGATTGTTTCTAACCTATTCTGCTATCCGTTTCCATGTTGTGAGTAAGATATTCCCATGCCCATTCAGCAATGATTACTAATCCTGCATTTCCTTCCATCCTATTTTATTCTATTTCTTCTTCTCTCTTTCTTGTTACCCTGTCCTTCCTCAAAAGTCTATTTTGCTTCTAATCTATTTTGATTCTAAATACTACCTCCCTTAATCTGTTCTCCCATTTAGAACCCTCACCTTTTCTAATAATTCCTGTACAATCAATTCATATCCATACCTCTTGTCTATGAAGCAACTTTTTAGCTGCCCAAATAATTATATAAAGATCTTAGGAGTTGCATGTATTATCTTCTCACATGGAAATTTACATAGTTTAACTTTAGTGAATCCCTTTTGATTACTTTTTTCATATTTTACCTTTTCATATTTCTCTTGAGTCTTGTGTTTGAATGTTAAATTTCTAGTCAGCTTTGGTCTGAATGATTGAAAGTCATTTATTTAGTAAATCTCAATTTTCCTCCTTTTCCCTGAAAGATTATATTCAGTTTCGCTGGGTAGGTTATTTTGACTATAATCCTAGTTCCTTTGCCTTCTAAAATATCACATTCCAAGTCCTATGTTATTTTAATATTTAAGCAAATTAAATCTTGTGTGGCTTTACAATATTTGAATGATTCCTTTCTGGCTACTTGTAATATTTCCTCTTCAATATGGAAACTTTGGAATTTGCCTATAATATTCTCTAAGTTTTCATTTTGGGATCTCAGGAGATAATTGGTAGATCCTTTTGATTTCTTTTTTACCCTTTGGGTAGTTTTCCTTCATAATTTCTTGAAATATGATCTCTAGGCTCTTTCTTTGATCATGGCTTTCAGGCAGTCCAATAATTCTTGTTATCTCTTCTTAATCTTCCAAATCAGTTCTTTTTCAGTGAGATAGTTCACATTTTCTTCTATTTTTTTCCTTCTTTTGACTTTGTTTTATTATTTCTTGATGTCTCATAAAGTCAAGAATTCCACTCACCCCAAACCAACTTTTAAGGGATTATTTTCTTCAGTGAACTTTTGAAATTCACCTTTGGAATTTTTCTTTTTTCATTGGGACAAGTCTGCTCTTTAAGAAATTCTTTTTTTTAGTGAATTTTTTTGCTGCTTTTACCATTAGGCCAATTCTTCTTCATTTCTGCTCTTCTATTAGTCTGAGCTTCTATTATTGAAGAAATAATAACAAAAGAGATGCCTTTTCTTGGTTCCACTATCATATGACTAGTCAATGTCAGAGTGAGAATGAAAAATCCTCATACAAGGATTTTCCTATCATCTTGTGCCGCCTCTCTTTCTACAAAAAGGGGTATTTCCTTAAATCTTGCTCTTTAACCACTTTGCAGTGTTTGGTACTTCTGGAGAGCCCTTCACTTTTTGTTTGGCTTATGAGATTGCACTATGCTGATTTCCTCCTTCCTCTTAAAATGCTTCATATCTATTATCTGAAATGTTTCCCCTAAGCCTCAGATTCCAAAATCTTTATCTGTCTATTCTGCCTCCTCCTTTTCCTGGCCCTGTATGTTTTTCTCTCTGTTATACTCTCACCATTTCAGACAGGTCTTCCCTTCTTCAGTCTTTAACTATCCCTTCTCTACTGAGAATTTGGAAATTCACATCTCTCTCTCTCCTCACTCTCACTGGCACTTCAAGACGGCTTTCTGAACCTCTCCATTTGGACTTTACCCCAAAACACAGTCTTTTTTTTTCCTACTAAACCAAATATATTATTTCTCACCTCTCTCCCTCAACAAATCTTCCTCTCCAACTTCCTCTCTTCTGCCAGTGGGACTCACATTCTTCCAAGATAGAAATGTCCTTCATCTCCTGATCCCATTTCTTACCAAGTCCTGTGGGTTCTCCATTGACTATGTCTCTTGGAGTTATTAATGCAACTTTCCCTCTATGCAGCCTAATCGAGATCCACTTTTTCTCATATTCAGATGACTTGAACAGTCTTTTGGTGTCCCTGATTCCAGTCAAAGACATGAAAATTTTAATTTTTATTTTGCTGAGGCAATGGGGGTGAAGTGACTTATCCAAGGTCACCCAGTCAGGAAGTGTTAAGTTTCTGAAGCCAAATTTGAACTCAGGTCATCTTGACTTCAGGGCTGGTGCTCTTTCTACTACACCAACTAGCTTCCAAGGTTCCTGTTTTCTTAGCTAAGAATGGGTCAGTGAAACTTAATTTTCTCTCTAAGTCCCAAACCAACTGATTCACCTCCCCATGTGCATACAATACAAAGAATCTTTCAGAGGTTTGCACTCCACCTGGACCTTCTTTTCCTTATAGAATTAAGGGTTTGGGACCCCATTGTGAGATGTCTCTCCTCAGTCCTTTCTACCTCTTTCCCCATAAACAGGGCCTCTCCTTTTCCAGCCAGATGTGATCTCCCAGTTGGACAGAAGTGAAGCACCATGGCCGCCAGAAGGAGAAGTCCCCAAAAGCCCTGCTCCAGGTGAGTGAGCCACAACTAAGCAGCAGGACTCCTTGGTACAACAGCTCAGCTTCTCAGTCATGGGACTGGACCTTTGTAATATTCCCCCAGGTTAGTGGAGCATTACAGGGAGGTTCCGCTCATCCAGTGCTAGAGTTAGAGTTGAAATAGACCCTAGAAGGGTCTTCTCATTCTATAGATGGACCAAAGACCCAGAGAAGATAAGTGACTTGGTCACACTTACTATGGGAGTAAGGGATGGACTCAGGCTTCCAGATCCCTGGACTTCAAGCTAGTGAATTTTTACCTGTACCACTCTACTCCATTCCCTAATCTTTCACCTCAATAAGTCATTCTCTCTCTCTGTCTCTCTCTGTCTCTCTCTGTCTCTCTTTCTCTCTTTCTTGCCTCTCTCTCTCTCTTTCTTGCCTCTCTCTCTTCTCCTCTCTCTCTCTCTCTCTCTCTCTCTCTCTCTCTCTCTCTCTCTCTCCTCTCTCTCTCTCTCTCTCTCTCTCTCTCGCTCTCTCTCTCTCTCTCTCTCTCCTCTCTCTCTCTCTCTCTTTCTCTCTCTCTCTCCTCTCTCTCTCTCTCTCTCTCTCTCTCTCTCTCTTCCCCCCCTCTGTATCTTTCTTTCTCTCTTTCATTTCATTCATATTTCGCCCCAAACTCAGCAAAAGATAGATTTCTTCTTCTTTTGTGAGTACAATTAATATATATATATATATACTTTAAGTTTATTATTTATTTTCAACATTCTTTTTCTTTTTAAAATTTTTAGTTCCAAATTTTCTCCCTCCCTCCAACTTCTCTATCACCTACCTTAAAAAGGCAAGAAATAAGGCATAAATTATATATGTAAAATTATCCAAAACATATTTCCATATTAACCACATTTTTAAAAAGCAAGAAAAATAGAGAGAAAAAAGAATATTTCAATTTGAACCTGAGTTCTCTCTCAGAGATAGCTATTTCTCCATCATAAGTCATTTAGAATTGTGTTGGATCATTTTTTTGATCAGTAGGAGCTAAGTCTTTTACATTTGACCATCAATATAATATTGTCAATACTATGCAAAATTATTTTCTGATTATTCTCATATAACTTTGCAATCAGTTCATGTAAATCTTGCCATATTTTTTTCTGAAACCAACCTTTTCCCTACTCCACAATAAATTTTCCGCTACACAATAAGGTCCCATCTTAATCATATGTTTGAAGTTTTCAGTCATTCCCTAATTGATGGATATCTTTTCAATTTCCAATTCTTTGCCACTACAAAAAAACTTGCTTCAAATATTTATGTACATATAGTTCCTTTCTCATTTTATTTGATCTTATTGAAATACAGACCTACTAGTGGTATTGCTGGGACAAAGGGTATGTACAGTTGCAAACCCTTTGAGCCAGCAGTGTTATTACCGGGCTTATATCCCAAAGAGATCTTAAAGAAGGGAAAGGGACCTGGATGTGCAAGAATGTTTGTGGCAGCCCTCTTTGTAGTGGCCAGAAAGTGGAAACTACATGGATGCCCATCAGTTGGAGAATGGCTGAATAAATTGTGGCATATGAATATTATGGAATATTATTGTTCTGTAAGAAATGAGCAGCAGGAGGATTTCAGAAAGGCCTGGAGAAATTTACATCAACTGATGCTGAGTGAAATGAGCAGAACCAGGAGATTGTTGTATGTACTTCAACAACAATACTGGATGATGATCAATCCTGATGGACGTGGCCATTTTCAACAATGAGATGAACCAAATCAGTTTCAATAGAGTAGTAATGAACTGAACCAGCTACACCCAGCGAAAGAACTCTGGGAGATGACTATGAACCACTACATAGAGTTCCCAATCCCTCTACTTTTGTCCTCCTGCATTTTGGATTTCTTTCACAGGCTAATTGTACACTGTTCACAGTCCAATTCTTTTTGTTCAGGAAAACAACTGTTTGGACATGTAGACATATATTGTATTTAATTTATACTCTAACATATTTAACATGTATTGTCAACCTGCCCTCTGGGATGGGGGGAAGGAAGGGAAAAGTTAGAACAAAAGGTTTGGCAATTGTCAGTGCTGTAAAATTACTCATGCATATGTCTGGTAAATAAAAACTAGTAATTTTTTAAAAAGGGTATGTACAGTTTTGAAGTCCTTTGGGCCTAGTTCTAAATTATTTTCCAGAATAATTGGAATAGTTCAGTACTCCACCAACAATTCATTAATGTAAGAGCCCTTTAAATGGGCGGTGCCACAGCACATGGGGAGATAGAGGCCCGGAAGTAATCTCTGTGGATAGTAGGACTGCCTTGTAGGTGGGATCTTGGTTAGCTTCGTAATGGGTGACTCTCTCGCTGATTGGCTGTGTGTGTGACCTCACAGGCCCTTTATAGGCCCACTGCAGGCAGCAGCCATGCTCTTTAACCTGATGCTCTTTACCCTCCCTCCCCAGCCTGGGTGGCCAAGCCGAGATGGGTAGCCAACAGAGGTAAGGAGTTTGGTAGTGAACACGTGGGTCTTCTGACCAGGTGTTCACTCGGGAACCAACCAGTCAGGGCATCAGTCAGGGCACGATGTGAGTAGGTATAATAAAGGTTTTTAAGATTACACGTGGCTGTTCTTGAGTGCACTACCGGTTATTAAGCTATAGATTCAAGAGGTCGTGGCCAGAGACCTTGGAAGGCCTCAGAGGAGGCGAGCAAAGGTCAGTGGTCAAAGGTCCTCTGGTGGGTCTAGGACAGACTAGTAATAGTAACTGCCAGGAGGGCACGTTCCACATTAATATGACAATTTTGTCTTCGTTCCCTCCAGCATTTGTCATTTCTGGTAGGTATGTTCAGAATGGTTTTGATTTGCTTTTCTCTAATCAATGGTGATTCAGAACATTTCTTTTCATATGACTAAGCTTTGACTTTTTTTTTTCATCTGGAAATTGCCAGTTTATATTCTTTAATCATCCCCTGGGGAAGAGCTCTTATTTTTATACTCAGAAGACCTTTATCAGAGAACCATACTATAAATTTTTTTTGATATTATTTCATTGTCTATGGTACCTTTCAGCAAAATGTAGTGTCCCTGATTATCCCTTTGAATTAAGTGTATTCTTACTTTACTTTGTCTGAGATCACGATTGCTACCTCTGCATTTTTTAACTTCTGCTGATCACAATGGATTCTGCTCTAGTCCCTTATTTTAATTCTGTGTGCAAATCTTTCTGTATGCTTTTGATAAACCCCATATTGTTGGATTGTTTCTAACCTATTCTGCTATCTGTTTCCATGTTGTGAGTAAGATATTCCCATTCCCATTCAGCAATGATTACTACTCATGCATTTCCCTCCATCCTATTTTATTCTATTTCTTCTTCTCTTTCTTGTTCCCCTGTCCTTCCCCAAAAATCTATTTTGATTCTAAATACTACCTCCCTTAATGTGTTCTCCCATTTAGAAGCCTCACCTTTTCTCTTATCCCCTTCCCCTCAAATTTCCCTATGGTTAAGTTACTTTTCTATACACCACTGAGTGTGCATGTGTACTGTTCCTTCTCTGAACCAACTCCAATGAAAGATTCAAGCATTGACCCCCCCCTTTCCCCTCTAGTCTAAAAGCTGGTCTCTGCCTGACTCATATTGAAAAATTGTTCACTTTCTCTTCCCCCATCTCTCAGCGCACCTCTTCCTCATCTTTCATTGTTTGGGAGGGGGAGAATTCCTGTACCATCAATTGACATCCATAGCCTCTTGATGAGGTTTAGATTTGGAGACCCCAAATGAAATTAGGGTTTCTGGTTTTCAGAGAGTTAAATGAGGTCTACTGGCAGGTTTGGGGTCCAGGGAATCAAATGGAGGGGTTTCTCTCCCCTGCAACTCCTTGGGATTCGGCTCAAGCATAGAATTTACAGACCCGAAAACCTACATTGATAAGAGAGATTTATTAGGGGCCACTAGGGGTCGCAGTGGAGAGAGCCCCAGCCCTGAAGTCAGGAGGACCCGAGTTCAAATCTGGTCTCAGACACTTAACACTTCCTGGCTGTGTGACCCTGTGCAAGTCACTTAACCCCAGCCTCAAAAAAAAAAAAAAAAAAAAAAAAGATTATGGGTATTGGAAGTAAGGTTAAAGTCTGATTAAGGAAATAGGGGAGAGTAAAGAGAAGATGGTAAAAAGAAGGGTATTCCAGTGGGTAGAGGCTCCTTGGGGTGCCCACCATTGTATAGCTAGCATGTTTGGAACCTCTGCAAAGAGAGGGTTATAGTTTGGCTCTTTTATAATAGGGGACTTTGGCTACAAGCTGAGGGGGGCTCGTGGACGCACTCCCAAGTTGGCTCCTAGCTGGGTTTCAACTTCAAGATGGAATTTAAATTTAATTCAGTGAGTTTCAGGATTGAGCTGACCCCATCCAGATAACAAGGAAACTGTTTGTCCTTGGAGCGCAGTCCCTTTACTGAGGCAGAGTTGAAGGAGACTTTTTTCTTTAAGCATTTTCAGAGTTTTGGGGTCCCCTCTTCACTCTGTTTATGAAAACACCTTTTAGCTGCCTAAATAATTATATAAAGATCTTAGGAGTTACATGTTTACCTTCTCACATGGAAATTTCAACATTTCAATTTTAGTGAGTCCCTTTTGATTAAAATTTTCATGTTTACCTTTTTATATTTCTCTTGAGTCTTGTGTTTAAATGTTAAATTTCTGTTCAGCTTTGCTCTGAATGCTTGAAAGTCATTTATTTCAGTAAATGTCAACTTTCCTCTTTCTGCCCTGAAAGACCATATTCATTTTGCTGGGTAGGCTTTTTTGATTATAATCCTAACTCCTTTGCCTTCTAAAATATCATATTCCCAGTCCTATGTTCTTTTAATATTTAAGCAATTAAATCTTGTGTAACTTTAACTGTGGTTCCACAATATTTGAATGATTCCTTTCTGGCTACTTATATTTCCTCTTCCATATGGAAACTTTGGAATTTGGCTATATTATTATTAAGTGCTTTCATTTTGGGATCTCATTCTTGTTATCTCTTCTTAATCTGTTTTCCAAATCAGTTCTTTTTCAGTGAGATAGTTCACATTTTCTTCTATTTTTTTCCTTCTTTTGACTTTGTTTTATTATTTCTTGATGTCTCATAAAGTCAAGAATTCCACTCACCCCAAACCAACTTTTAAGGGATTATTTTCTTCAGTGAACTTTTGAAATTCACCTTTTGAATTTCTCTTTTTTCATTGGGACAAGTCTGCTCTTTAAGAAATTCTTTTTTTCAGTGAATTTTTCTGCTGCTTTTACCATTAGGCCAATTCTTCTTCATTTCTGCTCTTCTATTAGTCTGCACTATATTTGAAGAAATAATAACAAAAGAGATGCCTTTTCTTGGTTCCACTATCATATGACTAGTCAATGTCAGAGTGAGAATGAAAAACCCTCATACAAGGATTTTCCCATCATCTTGTGCCGCCTCTCTTTCTACAAAAAGGGGTATTTCCTTAAATCTTGCTCTTTAACCACTTGGCAGTGTTTGGTACTTCTGGAGAGCCCTTCACTTTTTGTTTGGCTTATGAGATTGCACTATGCTGATTTCCTCTGTCCTCTTAAAATGCTTCATAACTATTATCTGAGATGTTTCCCCTAAGCCTCAGATTCCAAAATCTTTATCTGTCTATTCTGCCTCCTCCTTTTCCTGGCCCTGTATGTTTTTCTCTCTGTTATACTCTCACCATTTCAGACAGGTCTTCCCTTCTTCAGTCTTTAACTATCCCTTCTCTACTGAGAATTTGGAAATTCACATCTCTCTCTCTCCTCACTCTCACTGGCACTTCAAGACGGCTTTCTGAATCTCTCCATTTGGACTTTACCCCAAAACGTAGTCTTTTTTTTCCTATTAAACCAAATATATCATTCCTCTCCTTCAACAAATCTTCCTCTCCAACTTCCTCTCTTCTGCCAGTGGGACTCACATTCTTCCAAGATAGAAATGTCCTTCATCTCCTGATCCCCTTTTTTATCAAGTCCTGTGGGTTCTCCATTGACTGTGTCTCTTGGAGTTATTAATCCAACTTTCCTTCTATGCAACCTAATCCAGATCCTCGTTTTCTCATATTCAGATGACTTGAACAGTCTTTTAGTGTCCCTGATTTCCAGTCAAAGACATGAAAGTTTCAATTTTTATTTTGCTGAGGCAGTTAGGGTTAAGTGACTTATCCAGGACCACCCACCAGGGGGCATTAAGTTTCTGAAGCCAGATTTGAACTCAGGTCCTCCTGACTTCAGGGCTGGTGCTTTATCCACTGCACCAACTAGCTGTCCCAGGTTCCTATTTTCTTAGCAAGGAATGGGTCAGTGAAACTTAATTTTCTGTCCAAGCCCCAAATCAACTGATTCATCTCCCCATGCTTCCTGTGCATGCAATACAAAGAATCTTTCAGAGGTCTTTGCACTCCACTTGAACCTTCTTTTCCTTACAGAATTAAGGGTTTGGGACCCCATCGTGAGATATCTCTCTCCTCAGTCCTTTCCACCTCTTTCCCCATAAACAGGGCCTCTCCTTTTCCAGCCAGATGTGATCTCCCAGTCGGACAGAAGTGAAGCACCACGGCCGCCAGAAGGAGAAGTCCCCAAAAGCCCTGCTCCAGGTGAGTGAGCCACAACTAAGCAGCAGGACTCCTTGGTACAACAGCTCAGCTTCTCAGTCATGGGACTGGATCTTTGAAATATTCCCCAGGTTAGTGGAGCATTACAGAGGTTCCGCTCATCCAGTGCTAGAGTTAGAGTTGAGGGAGACCCTAGAGGGGTCTCCTCCTTCTATAGATGGACCCAAAGACCCAGAGAAGATAAATGACTTGGTCACAAGGAATGGACTCAGGGTTTCAACCCAGATCCCTGGACTTCAAGCTAGTGACCTTTTTGTTACTGTATCACTCTACTTCACTCCCTAATCTTTCACTTCAATAAATCATTTTCTTTCTCTCTCTCTCTTTCATTTCATTCATATTTCACCCCAGACTCAACAAAAGATAGATTTCTTCTTCTTTTTTGTGTACAATTAATATATGTATATATTTTAAGTTTATTATTTATTTTAAACATTCTTTTCTTTTTAAAATTTTAGTTCCAAATTTTCTCCCTCCCTCCCTTTTCTTCCTCTATCACCTACCTTGAAAAGACAAGAAATAAGACAAATTATACATGTGAGATGATACAAAACATATTTCCATATTAGCCACATTTTTTAAAAACCAAGAAAAATAGAAGGAAGAAAGAATATTTCCATGTGAACCTGAGTTCTCTCTCGGAGCTAGCTATTTCTCCATCATAAGTCATTTAGAATTGTCTTGGATCATTTTTTTTTTAATCAGTAACTAAGTTGACCATCATTATAATATTGCCAATATTATGCAAAATTATTTTTTGGTTATTCTCATGTAACTTTGCATCAGTTCATATAAATCATGCCATATTTTTTCTGAAACAATGCTCACCATTTCCCACTACACAGTAAGATCCTGTCTTAATCATATGTTAGAAGTTATTCAGTCATTCCCCAATTGATGGATATCCCTTCAATTTCTAGTTCTTTGAAACTACAAAAAACTTGCTACAAATATTTATGTACATATAGGTCCTTTCTCTTTTTATTTGATCACTTTGGAATACAGACCTACTAGTGGTAGTGCTGGATCAAAGGGTATGTACAGTTTTGAAATCCTTTGGACCTAGTTCTAAATTATTTTCCAGAATAATTGGAATAGTTCAGTACCCCAGCAACAATCATTAATATACCAATTTTGTCTTCATTCCCTCCAGCATTTGTCATTTCTGGTAGGTATGTTCAGAATGGTTTTGATTTGCCTTTCTCTAATCAACGGTGATTTAGAACATTTCTTTTCATATGACTAAGCTTTGATTTTTTTTTCCATCTGGAAATTGCCAGTTTATATTCTTTAATCATCCCTTGGGGAAGAGCTCTTATTTTTATAAATTTGCCTCAATTGTATACTCAGCAGACCTTTATCAGAGAATTATGCTATAAATTTTTTGGATATTATTTCATTGTCTATGGTACCTTTTAGCAAAATGTAGTTTCCCTGTCTATTCCTTTTAATTAAGTGTATTTTTATTTTAATTTTCTGAGATAATGATTGCTACCTCTGCATTTTTTTTAACTTCTGCTGATCATAATGGATTCTGTTCCAGTCCCTTCTTTTAATTCTGTGTGTAAATCTTTCTGTATGCTTTTGATAAACCACATATTGTTGGATTGTTTCTAACCTATTCTGCTATCCGTTTCCATGTTGTGAGTAAGATATTCCCATGCCCATTCAGCAATGATTACTAATCCTGCATTTCCTTCCATCCTATTTTATTCTATTTCTTCTTCTCTCTTTCTTGTTACCCTGTCCTTCCTCAAAAGTCTATTTTGATTCTAAATACTACCTCCCTTAATGTGTTCTCCCATTTAGAACTCTCACCTTTTCTCTTATCCCCTTCCCTTCAAATTTCCCTTTGGTTAAGATGTATTTCTATACACAACTGAGTGGGCATGTATAGTGTTCCTTCTTTGAACCAACTCCAATGAGATGAGATTCAAGCATTGAACCCCCCTTTTCCCCTCTAATCTAAAAGCTGTTCTCTGCATGACTCTTTTATTGAAAAAAAATTCCCCTTTCTCTTTCCCTATCTCCCAGCACACTTCTTCATTTTTTGGAAGGGAGATAATTCCTACACAATTAATTAATATCCATTCCCTCTGTCTATGAAAAAACCTTTAAGCTGCCCAAATAATTACATAAAGATTTTAGGAGTTGCATGTATTATCTTCCCACATGGAAATTTAAACATTTCAAATTTAGTAAGTCCCTTTTGATTACTTTTTTCATGTTTACCTTTTTATATTTCTCTTGAGTCTTGTGTTTGAACGTTAAATTTCTGAATACAGCTTTGGTCTTTTCTTCAGGAATGCTTGAAAGTCATTTATTTCAGTAAATGTCAACTTTCCCCCTTCTCTCCTGAAAGATCATATTCAGTTTTGCTGGGGAGGTTATTTTGATTATAATCCTAGTTCCTTTGTCTTCTAAAATATCATATTCCAAATCCTATGTTCTTTTAATATTTAAGCAATTGAATCTTGTGTGACTTTGACTGTGGTTCCTTAATATTTGAATAATGTCTTTCTGACTACTTGTAATATTTTCTCTTCAATGTGGAAACTTTGGAATTTGGCTATAATATTCTTAAGTGTTTTCATTTTGGGATCTCAGGAGTTAATTGGTGGAGCCTTTTGATTTCTATTTCACCCTTTGGGTAGTTTTACTTTGTAATTTCTTGAAATATGATATCTAGGCTCTTTCTTTGATCATGGCTTTCAGGAAGTCCAATAATTCTTAAGTTATCTCTCTTTAATCTGTTTTCCAAATCAGTTCTTTTTCAGTGAGATATTTCACATTTTCTTCTATTTTTTCAGTCTTTTGATTTTGTTTTGTTGTTTTTTGGTATCTCATAAAGTCATGAATTCCACTCACCCCAAACCAACTTTTAAGGAATTATTTTCTTCAGTGAATTTTTGAAATTCACTTCTTGAATTTATCTCTTTTTTTCATTTAGACCAGTCTGCTCTTTAAGAAATTCTTTTTTTAAAAAAGAGTATGGAGATAAATCAGGCTTTCTGAAGAATCAAACAACAATTGCATTATATTAGACGCTGCATTTCAAGGTGAGCTTCTCTTTAGCCATGTACTTATGCACTGCCTCTAGACACACTGGAGATGGGACTTGCTGGTCATTTTTCCTTTGTCCAGTTGGAATGAGGAAAGTATTTGCAGCCAATAACAATAAGGGAACTGAGGATTCTCTTTGGAGGAATTCATGTAAGCATGTGTATAACATACACATATGTGTGTATGTACATAATGAACTCATGTTAATATTATCAATTGTGGTTCATTGTTTTAAAATCTACATATGAACTATATTGTGTGAGTTTTAAGGAACTCTGAGTATTAAACAATTCCTCTCCTTTCAAAAAAAAAAAAGAAAAAAATTTTGGTGAATTTTTCTGCTGCTTTTACCATTAGACCAATTCTGTTTTTAAAGTCATATTTTTCAGTATTTTTGTACCTCTTTTACCAAAATATTAATTTTGGTTTCATAATTTTCTTACATCACTCTTCTTTCCCCAAATTTTTCCTTCACCTCTCATTTCTTTAACTCTTCCAAGAATTCTTGTGGGGCTTTTGTCCAACTAGCATTTTTCTTTAAGGCTTTGTTTATGGCTTTTTCACATTGTTGTCTTCTTCTGAGCTTGACTTGATATTCCCTGCCATCACAGTAGCTTTTTATGATCAAATTCATTGTTGTTGTTGTTTGTTGATTATCTCCTGCCTATTTCTTGACTTTGAACTTTATATTAACATTACATTATGCTCATCTTGGGGTGGGAAGACACTATTCCAAACTTCAGCATTTTTTGTGCTTTTATTTTCAAAGTTAATCCTGGGGTGGGGGAGGGGGGGTTAACAAATTTTTGATGCTTCCAAGGTGGTGTGATCTAGGGATAGGTATGGTTACTGCCTTCCTGGTCAGCACTCTGGTCTTTAGCCAGGAAGGACCCCTAGTCCTTCCATAAGCTCTAGCACCTCTTTTTGCTTGTGTCTGCTCTTCTATTAGCCTGAACTATTTTTAAAGAAATAATAACAAAAGAGATGCCTTTTCTTGGTTCCACTATCATATGACTAGTCAATGTCAGAGTGAGAATGAAAAATCCTCATACAAGGATTTTCCTATCATCTTGTGCCGCCTCTCTTTCTACAAAAAGGGGTATTTCCTTAAATCTTGCTCTTTAACCACTTGGCAGTGTTTGGTACTTCTGGAGAGCCCTTCACTCTTTGTTTGGCTTATGAGATTGCACTATGCTGATTTCCTCCTTCCTCTTAAAATGCTTCATATCTATTATCTGAAATGTTTCCCCTAAGCCTCAGATTCCAAAATCTTTATCTGTCTATTCTGCCTCCTCCTTTTCCTGGCCCTGTATGTTTTTCTCTCTGTTATACTCTCACCATTTCAGACAGATCTTCCCTTCTCCAGTCTTTAACTATCCCTTCTCTACTGAGAATCTGGAAATTCACATCACTCTCTCTCCTCACTCTCATTGGCACTTCAAGGTGGCTTTTTGAGCCTCTCCATTTGGACTTTACCCCAAAACACAGTCTTTTTACTAAACCAAAAATATCATTTCTCTCCCTCAACAAATCTTCCTCTCCAACTTCCTCTCTTCTGCCAGTGGGACTCACATTCTTCCAAGATAGAAATGTCCTTCATCTCCTGATCCCATTTCTTACCAAGTCCTGTGGGTTCTCCACTGACTATGTCTCTTGGAATTATTAATGCAACTTTCCTTCTATGCAACCTAATCCAGATCCTCACTTTCTCATGTTCAGATGACTTGAACAGCCTTTTGGTGTCCCTGATTCCAGTCTCCCCTGTATACAATCTGTCTTTGCTTTATACTCATTTCTAAGAACCTCCCTTTAAAAATACACTAACCTCTTGTTACTTTGAGTCAGCTTCCGTTTCACTTATTAATAGGTTCTTACATGACCTGAAGGGGCAGCCAGGTGGCTCAGTGGGTAGAGTCAGCAAAACTCAGGTCTTGAGTTCAAATCTGGCCTCAGACACTTAAGCTAGCTTTGGGACCCTTGGCAAGTCACTTAACTCCAGTTGTGTCAATTTCCTCATCCTCAGATAAGCTGGAGAAGGAAGGAAATGGCAAACCATTCCAGAATCTTCTCCAAGAAAACCCAAAATGAGGTCACAAAGAGTCTGACAGAACTGAAACAACTGAACAACAATCTATTACATATCAATAATGACACATCATTTCCATAGCACTTACTGTTGCTAGAAGAGCTTTATTAATTTTTTGATATGTATAACCTTCACAATAACCCTGCAAAATAGATGCCATTATTTTCACCATTTTATAGATTTTATAGATGAAGAAACTGCCTAGAGTCCTACAGCTAGTGGCTGAAGCCAGATTTCAAATGAGATCCTCTTAATTTCAGGTCTGGTACTCTATTGCAAGCACATTCCAGCATCCTAAACTCGATTTCTGTCATGTAATTATCCTTAATATCCCCAATGTAGACACATTAATTCCTTTATCTCTTCTTCAGTACTCCTTTCCTCCTATGGACTATGTGAATTGATTTTACTCATTCTCTGAAATCATTCTTTCTAGAACCGCCCTCAATTTTAAGAATGTATTTTTTAATACAAAAAATTAACAACATGAGTGCTATAATTAAGCTCTATTTTACAGCTGAAGAAACGGAGATTAATTTGTCCCTAGGCACACAACCAGTAAGTGTCTGGCACTGAGGTCCATAGGCTTTATCGAAGTATTCCATGATACATACAAAAAAAAGTTAAGAACCCCTGCCTCAGCTGCTCCATGAATGAGAGTATTATTGTGCTATATGAAATGATAAACATAATGAATGCAGAGAAGTGTGGGAAGATTCATTACGGAAATGTCCAATGACTCATTGATAGGTATTGCTTCTGATCCTATTTATCAACACAGAGAGCTCTAGGAGACCAAAGCAAAGTAAATTATATGCTCTAGCCTTGGTTCCAGAGTAAAAAATAACTCAGAACCAGCAATGGAGATATCCTAGAGTATATATAGTTTCTAATTATACCATACGGATGAAGGATTTTGGATGATAACTGCCAGAAGTAGAAAGGAATTTACAACTGTAAAACAGGAGAAAGTAAAGGTTTACATTACAGAGATTACTGAAGAAGAAAATCTCATTAGAGTTAATTTATCACAAAATCACTAACAGGTGAGGATTCTGGAATTTACAGTCACCAGGTAGGGATCATAGAGTCTTTTATTCTATTCAATTTTTTGTCTTAATCAACATATAAACTACATCAGTTTCTTCACAATTAAACTAGCTATACTAGACCTAAATGATAATGGACAAAAAGGAGTTTTAAAACTCTTACAACAGAGTTCTATGAACTGATACAAAATGAAATAAACAGAATCAGGAAAATAATATACACAATGATTATAACATTGTAAATAGAAAGAACAAAAATGATAAAACCATCTAAACTAAAAGTAATGATAAAGCTTGGCTCCAAAGAAGGGTGGAGAGATGGTCTCTATAGAATGCTGCAAATAAAGAAAAACTTTTTTGTTATGTGGCTTAATTTCTAATATTTTCTTGCTTTTCAAAGTTTTTTATTATAAAAGATAGTTGTTGGGGGAGGAAGTAAGGGATACACTGGAAAATGTAGGTGATGGGAAAACAAGATTAATAAAAACACATTATATTTTTAAATACAATTTTAAAAAAACATTGTATGTGAAAATAAGTACAATAAAAATGCACGTGAAGACGTAAAGTTTCCTTAGCTATGGATAGCAGTAGTGGCAACTGTTCTCCCTAATTATGGCCAAGGATCTCAACCTTATTTTTGCCTCAGAGAGGGATAATCAATGCATTGTAGAAGAAAGATCTAGAAGGCAACTTGAGCCTTAAAATGGTAAAGAGACCAGATTAATCAAACTAGCCCCGGTTGTTCTCATTGTTGACATCCTTATTCACATGGTGTTTAAAATTGTCATAGAAATGTCCAGTGATTCATTATTAGGTATTATTGATAATGATAATTATCTAGTTAGAGAGCTGTAAGAGGCAAAATCTGCATTCATTATATGCTTCAGCATCAATCCAGAATTCAAAATTAGTTTTGAACCAAAGACAGATTTTTTAAATGTTAAATTTTTACAGAAAGATGAAAATTTTTGGATTAAAGCTGCCAGAAAGAGAAAGGAATTTGGAAATTACAATAGCTGGCAGAAAGAAGTGAAGATGTCTGTTACAAAGATAACTAAACAAGAAAATGGCATCAAATCTAGTGTATTTTAAAAATTATAAACAAGGAAGGAATTACAGATTTATAATCATCAGATAATCATAAATTCCTTTACCCCTATCCATTTCTTATCTCAATTGAAATAATTTAGTGTCTTAGGAAAATCTCAGGTGTCAAGGTGACTATTAAAGTGGCTATTTGAGATTCAAATTAATAGTAGGGGGGAAAATGAAATAAAAAGCTATTATAAAGCTTACAAAATTTTTTCTCAAAAGAAACCCTTGAAAATGATAAGATTAAATATTCACTTAGAACTTGCTGTGCTTAAATAGTTGGATAGGATCAAAGTTTATAGGTAAATCTAGGATAATTGATTTTAATTTAGTGCTAATTCTTCCATGTACTAGCAACTTTTGTTTTTTCCCCCATTACAAATATGTAGAACCATGATGAAAAGTTTCCTGCAATAGCCATGCCCAAAAAAGAAAGAAAGAAAATATATTATGAGCCCAGCATTTCTCTGTCTGGAAGTAGAAAGCATGATTCATCATGAGTCCTTTGGAATTATATTGAATAGGGGAGGAGAATCTACTGGAGGAAGGGAGCATGGTGGAGAAGTCAGTCAGAGATATCTCAGAATAGTACAGTGAAATGAGGAATGAGGAGATATCTGTCCTTAAATGAAGGTTTTCTGAAACCATTCAATTCTTCATTTCTTATAGCACAGTAGTATCCTATATGTAAGCTCAATTGCCTTTGTACAATGTGAACTTCATCTATTCCACTGATCTAGTTCATACCTAGTGTCAAATTGTCTGACAGTTACAGCTTGTAGTATATATAATCAGAGATATGGTACTCATAGGCTCTCTTTCTATCCCCCCCCCATTAATACCATTAATATTCTTGACCTCCACATGGATTTTATTATTTTTCTAGCTTTATAAAGTAATTACTTAATAATTTGATTGGTATGGCACTAAATAAATTAATATAGGTAGCATTATCATTTTATTAGGCTTGACCTATCCATGAGCAATTAATATTTTTTCATTTCTTTAGTTCTGCCTTTTTTGTCTGTGGTGAGTGTTTTGAAATTGTGTTCCTAATATTCCTGTGTTTATTGGCAGGTAGATTTTCCAAGTATTTTATACTGTCTGTAATTAAATAAAATTTCTCTTTCTCTGTCTTCCTTCTAGATTTTGTTGGCAATATGTAGAAATGTTGGTACTTGTATGGGTTTATTTCATGGTTTTGCTGAAGTTTTTATTTTTTTTACATTAGTTTTTAGTTGATTCTCTAGAGTTTTTAAAATAAACTATCATATCATTTACAAAAATTATAATTTTGTTTTCTCTTTGCCTGTATTTATTCCTTAAATTTATTTTTCTTATTTTCCTTGCTAGAGCCATTTTTAGCATAATAATGAGCAATAATGATAATAATGGACCATTGTTTTACCCTTGATTTTACTGCAAAAGCTAATGCTTGCTTTTTGATTTTAGATATATACTACTTATTTAAGGAAAACACTTTTTTTCTGTCTTGTGGTGTTTTTTTAAAATAGGAATGGATTTCATCAAAAAGTTTTTTATGTATCTATTGAAATGATATTATTTTGTGGTTTTTGTATTAATATGAAAATTATGCTATAGATTTCCTAACATTGAACCAGCCCTGCATTTTGGAATAGTCCAGGCTAACAGTTTTGCTGTTATCTTCTTGCTAAGATTTTTTAAAAATTTTATATTAATATTTCTTAGAGAAATTAGTTTATAGTTTTCTTTCTTTATTTTGACTTTATCTGGTTTAAGTATCAAGACCATATTTGAGTCCTAAGAAGAATTTAGTTGGATCCCTTCTTTATCTATGTTTTTTGTTAATTCTCAGACCCCTCGGTACTGACTCTGTGATGAATGAGAAAGACATAAGGTTGGAATTTCATAGTTGGAATTAGCTATTTCATTATTTTCTTATTATCTACAGAGTCTATCACAGTTCCTGATACACAGTAGACATTTATTGTATTATTGAAAATTAATTGGTTGAATCAAAATCAGCAAACATTTATCAAATGTCTACTAAGAGCCGTGCTAGGTACTCCAGGTTCTCCTAGAGGAATATAAACTTTTCATAGATTAGTAAATACAAGATAAAATAATTCTGGCCGGGAGGTAGTATATAACAACTGGGGGTGGGGAAAATGGAGATTAAGGAAGGCTTCTTAAAGGATATGGCATTTGATTTGAGCCTTAAATGTTAGGTATTCCAAGGGATTAAGGTAAGGAGGCCGAAAGGATACATCCCTTAGAACAGCCACCCAAGGATTGTAATAATCCTTATCTATGGTCATCCACCCTCTGCTTGAATGCTTTCTGAAATAGTGAAGTCACTCTTTCATGAAACAGATAATTCTCTTTTGGAAACCTAATAATAAGAATGTACTTTGTTCATATTGAGAAGAAAAAAATGCTTCCTTATAATTTTCTTTGGCTTTTACAAAGAAATATTTATTTGAAAAGGTATAATAACAAATATACAAATTTATTTTTCCAATTTATGTGGGAGCCAAAATACTCCCATCCTCATCATTAGGTTCAGAGTTTAGCTTGGTTCCTTTAGAGCACAGTTCTAGTTCCAAGTCCAAAACCCCATTGTTCCTAATTTTGTCATTGAGAGGAAAAGTGAATATCTAGTGCCCCTAATGGACTTTCAGATAATTGAGGCTAAATGCCATGCTTCTCTGCCTGTCTTCTTTTCTCCAAGCTAAGTAGTCTCATTTGTTTGAACAATTTTTTATACCATATCATTTCTGGACCCTTCAGTATTCTGGTTGCATTCCATTAGACACTACAGTAAGTCAGTATCTTTCTGTGGTTTAAATATCCTATCTTTCTTGTATTCCCAAACAACCAGTAAAGAAACTTAGCAACAAAGATAGATGAAGTTTGTTTTGCACCACTAATTCATCTTGAATCCATGCTGGGTCTTAGCGATCATTGCTTTATTTTCCCAGTGCATAAAAGCCATTTCTTTGATGATAAGATTCTAGAATTTTCTAAGATTGCAATTTCAGGTTAAAAAAGCAAAAAAGGTGAAACACAGGCAAATGATAGTTACCCTTTTAGTTCTAAAGATTTAACATTGTTTAAAGGGGGCAGCTGGGTGGCGCAGTGGATAGAGCACCAGCCCTAAATTCAGGAGGATCAGAGTTCAAATGTGATCTCAGACACTTAATACTTCCTAGCTGTGTGACCCTGGGCAAGTCACTTAACCCCAGCCTCAGAAAAAGAAAAAAAAAAAAAAAAAGAAAAAAAGAAAAACATTGTTAAAAGAAGAAAGGTTATCTGTTATCTACTCAGCTAATTTGAAATTAGGTTAAAGTCTCTTAATCAGAGAGCTGTTAACCTTTACCTTCATCAAGGAGTACCCAGAAATTATTAAAAATCAGTGTTCTTTCCCATTGAGAAATGTTAATAGTGATACCTTTTTTGTTTCTTTCAGATTCTCTTATTCAGGAGACTAGTTGTAAATTCCAGAAGTCAATTCCAAAGCAGAACATTTCCAAGGGAGAGTTGCCCAAGAAAACAGTTATACAGGATTCCAAATTGGGAAAATACTGGAAATGTGATGTCATTTTACAGAGGATAGACAACCAGGACAAAGCATCTACACCTCTGGCAATAACTCACGAACAAAATATATCTGGGAGAAATCTAGGTGTAATCCCTGTGTCACAACAAAAAGTTAAAAAAAGAACAACTCTCCATAAACACAAGATACATGCAAAGACCTCTAAGAAGCATTCAATTATTCTTAAGAGCTACAAAATCTCATTAGGTAAAAAGATTCGTAAGTACAACAAACACAAAAAATCTTTTAGTTATCACTCAGACCTTATTAAATATTATAGAAAAGCTCGGCTTAAAAAACCATCCAAAGGTAATGAACCTGGGAAAGCTGTCAGCTCTCGGAGATATCTTTCTGCACATAAGAAAATTCGTAGTGGAGAAAAGTCTCTTAAAAGCAAGGAACGTAGGAAAACCTTCATAAACAAGAGAAAACTTAGTACACAGATGTTAAGTGATACTGAGAAGAAACCCTTTGCATGCAGTAAGTGTGGGAAAACTTTTACATATAAGACATGTCTTATGAAACATAGGAAACGTCACACAACTGAGAAACCTTTTAAATGCCAAACATGTGGAAAGGTCTACCGCTGCAACTCATCCCTCATTAAACATGAGAGATATCACACTGGAGAAAAACCATTCGAGTGCAATGAGTGTGGTAAATGTTTCATAGATAAGGGGAATCTTAATGCACACAAGATAATTCATAGTGAAGAAAAACCCTTCCAATGTGATCAATGTGATAAGGCCTTCAAAAGTAGAACAAGCTTTAGACGCCATCGGGAATGTCATACTGGAGAGAAACCCTTTGAATGCGATGAGTGTGGGAAGGCCTTCAAAATAAAGTTTTACCTCATGAAACATAAGAAATGTCATACAAAAGAGAAACCTTTTAAATGTCAGACATGTGGAATGAGCTGCAGCTCTAAACCATCCCTTAGGAAGCATCAGCGACGTCATACTGGAGAGAAACCATTTGCGTGCGATGAATGTGGTAAATGCTTTATAGACAAGGGAAATCTCAATGATCATAAGGTGATTCATAGTGAAGACAAGCCCTTTAAATGTGATAAATGCGGGAAAGCCTTCAAAAATCGATCAAACTTTAGACGACATCAGAAAAGTCATACTGGTGAGAAATCTTTTGTGTGTAATGAGTGTGGGAAAGCCTTCATAGACAAAGCAGATCTTATTGTACATAAACGAACCCATACTGGGGAGAAACCCTTTGTATGCAGCGAGTGTGGAAAGGGCTTCATACGTAGTGGAAAACTTACAGAACATAAAAGAATTCATACTGGGGAGAAACCCTTTGTGTGCAGTGAATGTGGAAAAAGCTTCAGAGAAAAGGGAAAACTTAATGATCATAAGAGAATGCACACAGGAGAGAAACCCTTCGAATGCAATCAATGTGGAAAAGCCTTTACCTACCAGTCAAGTCTTACTGACCACAAACGAATTCATACTGGAGAGAAACCCTTTGAATGTAATGAATGTGGAAAAGTTTTCCGATATCCATCAACTCTTACTGACCATAAGAGAATTCATACTGGAGAGAAACCCTTTGAATGTTATGAATGTGGAAAATCCTTCAGAGTTAGGATAGGTCTTACGGCACATGAAAGTGTTCATACCGGAGAGAAACACTTCAAATGTATTAACTGTGGTAAAGCCTTCAAACAAAGAATAGGCCTTAGTGCACATCAGAAAAAGTGTAATAAAGATGCAGAAGTCTCCACAAACAAGGAGAAACCTTAGTGTACATAAGAAATTTCATACTGGAAAAAACTGAATGTGATGAAGGAAGAGAAACCTTTAGCTACTGTACCTTATGAAGCATCAGAGACTTCATACAAAAAAGAAATCTTTTGTGTACAGAGTGTAAAAAGCCTTCCTAGACAAAGAAAACCTGAATTAAAGTAAGAGAATTCATACTGGAGGAAAAACCCTCTGAAAATAATGAATGTAGGAAAGCCTTCATCAACTATTCATCCTTTAGGAATCATAAGAATGGCAAAATATTTAGCATCAATTCATGCCTTATGAACCACCAAAGTTTCCATCTTTGCCTTTTCAAACAACTCGTTTCTTAAGCAACATCAGATAATTGATAGAATCTCAGATCTTTAAGGAACTTCAAAGACCATCACATTCAAACTGTGCCTAACAAAATTCCCTCTATAACATACCTGAAAAAAATGATCATCCAATCTTTGCTTGAAGACTTCTATTTGAAAGGAAACCCATTACTTCAGGAGGCAACCCATTGCATTTTGGGATACCTTTCTGTAAAGAAGTTTTTCTTTCAACAGGTCAATCTTGTCTACAACTTTCTGCCTTTTAGGGACAGTCAGAATAGTCTCTTTTTCCTCTTTCATATGCTTGGCCTTCAGATGTTTAAAGAAAACTATTATGTTCCCCAAAGTCTTCTCTTTTTAGACTAAATATCCTCAGTTCTGTCAGTCAGCACTCCTATGCCACATATTTGAATATGTGACATGGAAAAACTTTCAGGTATAGATGTCTTGGTTAGTATAATAGAATTTATTGAGAACTTCATATAGATGAAGTAGATAAAGCTGTGAGCCTGGAGTCAGGAAATCCTGAACTTACATTTGACCTCATTTACTAGAACAAATCCTTTGTTCTGGAAAAATCACTTTTCCTCTGTTTGCCTCAGTGTCTTTAATTGTAAAATATAGATGACAATACTTAGCACAGTACTTGAAACCTAGTAAGTGTTCTCTGTGTAAATGTTTGTTCCCTCTTCTTCCCCTTCCAAGGACTTGGATTCTCCTTGAATATAATGATGAGAAAACCTTTAGCCTCTGAAAGAATTCTTACTAAGCACAAGACATAAATACTAGAAATCATTCAGTATTCTGAATACTAACAAGATAGATTTACCTATCCTAATAAAAACCTGAAATTCATGTCAGTGTAAATAGTGATCAAAAAAAAACAAAAACAAAAAGTTAGCTGAAAGCCTGTTAGCAATAGGAAAGGGAACCATCAGTAAAGTCAACTCCAGATCCCTAGCTCAACCGCAATAACAGGTTGGAGATACTTATAATTTTCAAGGACTCTGTGTTTAGAGGCAGAAAGAGTAGAGGACTCCCCTCTACAGAACCCCAGGGTGGGAACCTTATAAGCCCTAGGAAGGAGCACTTACCGGAGTGGCTTGGCAGCAGAATAGGACATCCCAGGCGAGCAGGGGCTTTGAGGTGCTTAACATCGCGTCCCCGGGACACAAGCAGTGTGATTCCAATAGTTGATCAGTACAGAAGCTTATGGGACCCAAGTTGAGAGTAAACAAGGCCAACTATCCCACCCAAAAGCACACTAAGAGATGGAACCTGGCTACAACTCAAAGCCCCAAAGGAAGCCCCAAAGCTGGAAATATGACTAAATCAAAGGAAATGTTGATCAATATACAAAATTATTGTAAACTAGAGATCCTTAAAAGGAGAGAGTAGCTCTGTGACAGGTGCAGCTATATAGAATGTCTGCCCTAGAATCAGGAGGATCTGAGTTCAAATTTAGGCTCAGATAACTTACTAGCTCTGTGACTCTGGGCAAGTCACGTTTGCCTCAGTTTTTTCATCTGTAAGAAAATGGTAACCAATCCAATTTCTTTCTCAAAAAATGGGAGAGTGCAAATAGACTTACAAAGAATCAGACACAACGAATTGCCTAAACAATAACTCTGACAACTAAAAGCATTAATTTTAAAAATAATGGATTTTCACAAAGACTACATGAATACTTAGATGAAATGAAGAGAAAAAAATAAAACTCTGAAGGAAAGAGTTTGAAAGAGAATAAGTAACTTAGAACAAAAAATATTAAAACTTAGTATCAGACTATTTTTGAGTCCAGAATAAATTAAATAGAAATCAATGACTTTGTGAGGCAGCAAGAAATATCTGAACAAAAAAATATAAGATTGCAGAAAAAAATTTAATATACAAAATATAGCAGAAACATCTGACTTGGAAAACAATTGAGGATAAATAATTTCAGAATCATTAAATTCCATGAAAAACGTTTTTATAAAAAGCCTAAACATTGTATTTCAGTAAGTCATAAATGAAACGACTTATTTTGATGTCATATACTAAAACTATAGGGCAAAATGGAGAAAGACTCCACCATTCGCTTCCTGAAAGAATCAAAGGAAAAATCTCAGGAATATTATGGTCAAAATCTAGAGCATCCCATCAAAGAAACCATCAAAGAAAAGATATAAGCACCAAGAAACAATACTAAAAGCAAAAAACAAAGCATTACCAGGGTCAACGAAAAGGCAGCAGCTTATACTAAAAATTAGAGGACATCATGAAATACAGTATTCCAAAAACAACTTTGAAAGAACTCTAATCAAAACAATGAATATATATATATAATCTTCAGGGGGCTTGTGACAGAGCAAGTTACCCACCTCAAAACAGAGAGGTGATAGTTATTGTTGTTGTTTGTCCTTCGTTCCTAAAGAGGACCATGATGGGATGATGGGCACAAAGTACAGAAAAAGACATACAGTTTTTGGACATAACCAAGATGTGAATTTACTTTGCTTGACAAAGTACAAGAGTTTCTCTCTCTTAATTAGGGGACGAGAGTTAGCAATGGTGATTTTTTAAATCCTAAACTTTCCTACCAAATCCCACTTCCACAAAAATACACATAGTAAATTAAAGAAAATAAAAGAAATCAAAAACATATGTAGAGAAAATAAAAGAATACACATTGAGAATATGAAAAATTAAAGAATACATGTAAAGAAAAAGAGAAAAAACATAGCAAAGAAACCCATTTATCCAAATCAGTAGCAAAACAAAAATCAAAGAAGTATATACCAAACACTACAGGATAAAAGCACTCATTGAGAGAGAAAAAGATCACCTATTCTGGAGAGAGAGACTTGGATTTTATCCAAGGGAAGAGTCCCTGAAGTCTCTGGTGCAAGAATCTGGGAACAAGGACATCATGGAGACTGCCCATTCTTCTCATATCTTCAGCAACCTTCAGAAGTGGAATTGGCCTCTTCCAACTTTTCTCTTGCAGCTTGAAACCAGAAGTGACTCTACTAGCACTTGAAAAGTCCCAAAGCAAGACTGGGGAAGGCTGGAACTCTCTGGCTAACTTTGCCCAACCCTCACGCAGAGCAGAACATTCCTCTCCACAAATAAGGAAAAATTCCTGTACGGATTGTTTAGGAGAAAGGTTACATTCCAATTTAGTATATGCTTTTTTAAAAGAGAAAATTGGTATGAAATGGAAGTTCATGGTATTGTATATTTTTGGTGTTCAACTGTGTGTAAATAGGAAATTGTTCTTTGGACTTTAAAGTTTGGAATACAAATTTAAAATTTTTAATGGAAAAAAAAAACCTTTGAATGTGACGATCACTGAAAAACCTTTCAGAGGTCATTTGTTTTTCATCATAAAATTCTTGTTATTCACATACTATTGGTGTATGTTCATGTAGAAGAAATTTATTCATGGCTGTCACTTTTAAATACTAGATAGTTGAGATGTCATGTTTTCTTATGTGTTGTTTGCTGGTTTATAAAATAAAAAATAACTTATTTCCAGATCTAACCATTTATGAGTTGGTGAATCTTTTTCTAAATGTTTCTTCCTCAAATCTCCTCACTAATTTAAATTGTTGTCTCGAATTGTTTTCTTCTTGGTAGCAGGATTACTGGTTCTATTGGATGACCAGTTTTATGTGATGCAATTTGAATATTTCCAAAATGTTAAAAAGAAAACCAGTAGTTAATGAATTTAGTTTCCTTCCACTGCCTTGCAGACACTGTGTGCAAAACCACAACCAAACTAACCTAAACTAAACAACTTTAATAGGCAGGAAATGGAACCTCTTAATTGTGTTACTTTGTATTGCTTTATTGATATTGGTAAACATTTTCCAAAGTGTTTCTTTCCAAATTGTTTATTTTCCAATTGTCTGCCTATTTCATTGAATACTTAGAACTACATCCTTATAGATGTACAAAGGAGCCTTATAGAACCATGCTTGTTACTTTTCCCTACTTAAACCTATCAGCATAGTGCCTGAAATTTTTTGTGTTGAAGCAATAGTAAAAATTTGCTCTATATTTAGAAGTACCATCCTTTTACTTCTGGTTCCTTTTTCTCCCCTCTCCACATATATGTGCTGAATAATGCATGGAAATATGTCAAAAATAGATATAATATAAATCTATATAATATGATACATGACATATATAAATAAATAAATATATACATTTGCATGGATATGCATAACCTAAAATAACTACATGATAGGGACACTAATTTAGTATATAGAATTCATTTTCCATTTAGAATGAGATGTATATGATATAGCCGAAAGTGAATTTGGGGGAGAACATAACCGATTACTGACCATTTGCTGCATGACCCATCTACAAAGGTGGATTTGCTTCACTGTATTCATTCTACCTCCCTCTGCTACTAGAACAAACAAACTTAAAAGGAGAATTGGAGGCTCTGGAATAGCTTTTTTCCTATTTAACCTGACAGGTAGCCCCCTTTCCTACGTTGCTACAGTAACAAGAATACCTCCCTCATTTCTCTTCTTTAGCTAATGAGTTTAACAAGCTTACTTCAGTTCCTTTGGTGGCCAGCTGCACTATAATGGGCGCTGTGGTTTTCATTTGTTTCAGAAAACGTGCGGGCACATTCCCCACAACTGCAGGCAGGGTCTGTGGCCCTTGGAGGGCACTTGCCTTACTTTCTCCCGGCTCAGTCGGCTGCTAAACAAACACATGCAACGGTATAGTTGCAGATCCCAAGTCTTCGGTCCTATCGGCATTTATTAAATGTTCTTTCTGTCCGTAAATCAGACGTTGTACAAGGTGCTGTCCCAAGTGCAGCAGAAGAGCAGGTTCCATAGCTAAGAATTACCGAGAGATTGAGCCGTTTCTTTCCGAGGAAAAGCCTTTATTGTCACATAAAGCAGAATAGGGTCAAGCAGCATCAAAGGACTGGCCTGTCTAAGGGGCTTTTATAGGGGAAAATGGAGGGAGGGAGAGGCGTTTACTTTTTGCTTGTTGGTTCCAGGGGTTCTCAAACGAAGGCCCCCGGGCGGCCCACCCAGTTATGGCAGATGGGCTGGGGGTGGGGACAGAGTGGGGGCTTTTGTTTTTACTCTAGTCCGGCCCTCCCAGTCTGAGGGACATGGAGAGAGCCCCCCCGTTTAAAAGTTTGAGAACCACTGGCTTAGACCCTCTCAGGGGAGTTATTTCGTTCTTAACCCCTGGTCAAAGGTTGGAAAACGAAGAATAGAAGCCCGTAGCCGGACGCCAGCTTCCTGCTCACCACGGCCCAAGCCCCCGATGGGCAAAAACGCCTTGTTTTCTTCCCCTCCCCCCACTCCCAGACAGGACCCTGCCGGGATCCGCTCCGCGAAGGAGGCACAAGTCCTATGCAGGACTCGTGGAAAACGACATTAGACACCAGGATTAAGTGCTGGCCTTCCCATTAGTAACGGTTTGTTTTCCTCGCTTTCTCCATAGAGAGGAGGCGGGGCTGCGCAGCAGAGAACTGGGACAAAATGATCTTAAAAGAGGGCTCAGAAAGGCGTGGCTTTTGGCGGAGGGTGGGAGCCGAGATTCGGAGAGCGGGAGGAGGGCTCGCCGGAGCGGGGCCCAGGGCTGCTCGCGTCTGCAGCCTCAGCCGGCCGTGGGCCCCGTCCCATAGGACGCAAGAGCGAGCGCAGGCCGGGGCTGACGGGAAGAGGTGCAGGCCCGTACTTGAGAGTCACGGGGCACAAAGACTGGCCGCTGAGGGTTCACCTGGGACCAGCGTCCGGAGGGAGCTTCTCCGCCACAAAGCTCCACTCTGCGCATGCTCTTCGAGCGCCTCCGACCGCAGTTTACCAGCGATGCCTGAGGATAGCGCGGTGCGCCTGCGCAGTTTTAGCCATTGGCTTCCCTTTCCCAGAATCTTTTGAGCCGAGCGACTCCATTTCCCAGAGTTCCCTGGACAGCAGCAAGGTCCGGCGTACAGCCCTTTCGGCTCCCGAGAGCCCGGCTGGCCTAGCTCGCCTAGGAATCCGAGGAATTCTGGGAATCGTAGTTCGGAGGTTCTGTGGACTCTCGGTGAAACTCTTTTCTAGGGTTTGGGGCTTTGGGTGGTGGGTCACTTCGAAGGGTGAACGAGGGAGGAGGGGGGGCCTGCCACAGCCTCCGAGACACCGCTGACTCACGCGCCCAGGGTGTCCGCGCGAGTGTGTCCGAGCTGGGGGAGGGGCCTCTGCGAGGGTGGGGAAGGGGTCCGGTCTGGGTGCGTTGCTCCTGCAGTCTTCCCTCCCCCCTCCCTCCTTCCTCCCTCTCTCTCCTCCTTCCCTTCCTTCCTCCCCCCCTTCTCCCTTCTATTTCCCTCCTTTTCTGCTTTCCTCCCGTTCCTTCTCCCTTCTTCCATTCTGCCCTCCTTCCTCCCCTCTTTCTGCCCTCCTTCTTCCCCTCTTTCTGCCCTCCTTCCTCCCCTCTTTCTGCCCTCCTTCCTCCCCTCTTTCTGCCCTCCTTCCTCCCCTCTTCCTTCCCTCCTTCCTCCCCTCTTCCTTCCCTCCTTCCTCCCCTCTTCCTTCCCTCCTTCCCCCCCTCTTTCTGCCCTCCTTCCTCCCCTCTTCCTTCCCTCCTTCCCCCCCTCTTTCTGCCCTCCTTCCTCCCCTCTTCCTTCCCTCCTTCCCCCCCTCTTTCTGCCCTCCTTCCTCCCCTCTTTCTTCCCTCCTTCCTCCCTTCTTTCTCTCACGTGACTGCAGTTTCAGCCCTCCCTCCTTCGAGTTGCTGTCACTCCAGCTGACCTTCCACACAGTATTTCACGCTCTTCCCTTTTTAGCTCGCCCCAGCTCCAGCCTCCCTGCCCCGGCCCAGGCTGTGCCCCTCGCACGCCCCCTCGGATTATGCGCTGAGAATCTCCAGCCCCTCCTCCGGGAAGCCTTCCCTGACCTTCCTGTTTTCTGGGGTCTGCCCCTTTTAGAATCCGAGCAGATTGCCGCCACACTCACGCAGTCGCACGGGACGGCGTTTATGTAACTTGGGTTTGTAATATGTGCTTTGCGGATTATCTCATTTGATCTTCCACAGCCCCACGAGGCGGGTGCTGTTATTATCCCCCTTTTACCGTTAAGGACCCGGATGCAAAAGCAGACTTGCCCAGGGTCTCTCAGCTAGTTAGGGTCTGGAAAGTACAGACCGGTCCCGGAGGCCTCGGGGTTAGCCCGAGTCAGGATGAATGAAAGTCCCCGGTCTTTGGGGGAGGAGGGTCACCCACGTCTCTCCTCCTAGTCCTGCCGCCCAGTCCCTCTGGCCTCCGGCTCTTCCACCTCCATCCTTATCTATGATTATCTCCACGCCAGACCAGACTTTCAGCCGGCACCCACGGGGTGAGAAGAGCCATTTATCCCAGCAGACGCTATTGGAGTCATTGTCTCACTTGGAATAGGTAGTTCGCCTAAGGGCTCCGCACACCTTTTTGGAGTTTCAGCCCCCTACGGGGTCCGCAGTTAGATTTGAACTCAGGACTCTGTGGTTCCAAGACTAAAGTTCTATCCGTAGAATTATTTTGAGTGCTGGACCTAGAATCGAGGAAATGTCATGTTCAAATCCGGTCTATAACATTTGTGTGACCTTGGACAAGTCATCTAAAAAAGAGGATGAAAAAGCGGCGTGGAGGACGGCTAGAGAGATGGCCTCCTGAGAGCAGGGAAGTCCTGCACGGCTGATAACTGGCTGTGTGATGCTCCTCCATCCCCGCCCCCTAGTGGGGCAATGGGGGAAATGCTCCAGTGAGCCGCAGCAAGCTCCGGTGATGGATTATAGAGCCGCAGCAGGCTCCCGTGATGGAATACAGAGCCGCAGCAGGCTCCGGTGACGGATTATAGAGCCTCAGCAAGCTCCCGTGATGGAATACAGAGCCGCAGCAGGCTCCGGTGACGGATTATAGAGCCTCAGCAAGCTCCGGTGATGGAATATAGAGCCGCAGCATGCTCGGTGATGGATTATAGAGCCTCAGCAGGCTCCGGTGACGGATTATAGAGCCTCAGCAAGCTCCCGTGATGGAATACAGAGCCGCAGCATGCTCCGGTGATAGATTATAGAGCCGCAGCAGGCTCCGGTGATAGATTATAGAGCCTCAGCAAGCTCCGGTGATGGAATATAGAGCCGCAGCAGGCTCCGGTGACGGATTACAGAGCCGCAGCAGGCTCCGGTGACGGATTATAGAGCCTCAGCAAGCTCCGGTGATGGAATATAGAGCCGCAGCAGGCTCCGGTGACGGATTACAGAGCCGCAGCAGGCTCCGGTGATGGATTATAGAGCCTCAGCAGGCTCCGGTGATAGATTATAGAGCCTCAGCAAGCTCTGGTGATGGATTATAGAGCCGCAGCAGGCTCCGGTGACGGATTACAGAGCCACAGCAAGCTCCCGTGATGGAATACAGAGCCGCAGCAGGCTCCGGTGACGGATTATAGAGCCTCAGCAAGCTCCCGTGATGGAATACAGAGCCGCAGCAGGCTCCGGTGACGGATTATAGAGCCTCAGCAAGCTCCCGTGATGGAATACAGAGCCGCAGCAGGCTCCGGTGACGGATTATAGAGCCTCAGCAAGCTCCCGTGATGGAATACAGAGCCGCAGCAGGCTCCGGTGACGGATTATAGAGCCTCAGCAAGCTCCGGTGATGGAATATAGAGCCGCAGCATGCTCGGTGATGGATTATAGAGCCTCAGCAGGCTCCGGTGACGGATTACAGAGCCGCAGCAGGCTCCGGTGATAGATTATAGAGCCTCAGCAGGCTCCGGTGATGGATTATAGAGCCGCAGCAGGCTCCGGTGATGGATTATAGAGCCGCAGCAGGCTCCGGTGATAGATTATAGAGCCTCAGCAGGCTCCGGTGATAGATTATAGAGCCTCAGCAGGCTCCGGTGATAGATTATAGAGCCGCAGCAGGCTCCGGTGACGGATTACAGAGCCACAGCAAGCTCCGGTGATGGATTATAGAGCCTCAGCAGGCTCCGGTGATAGATTACAGAGCCGCAGCGAGCTCCGGTGACGGATTACAGAGCCACAGCAAGCTCCGGTGATGGATTACAGAGCCGCAGCAGGCTCCGGTGATAGATTATAGAGCCTCAGCAGGCTCCGGTGATGGATTATAGAGCCGCAGCAGGCTCCGGTGATGGATTATAGAGCCGCAGCAGGCTCCGGTGATAGATTATAGAGCCTCAGCAGGCTCCGGTGATAGATTATAGAGCCGCAGCAGGCTCCCGTGATGGATTACAGAGCCGCAGCAGGCTCCGGTGACGGATTATAGAGCCTCAGCAAGCTCCCGTGATGGATTACAGAGCCGCAGCAGGCTCCGGTGACGGATTATAGAGCCTCAGCAAGCTCCCGTGATGGATTACAGAGCCGCAGCAGGCTCCGGTGACGGATTATAGAGCCTCAGCAAGCTCCCGTGATGGAATACAGAGCCGCAGCAGGCTCCGGTGACGGATTATAGAGCCTCAGCAAGCTCCCGTGATGGAATACAGAGCCGCAGCAGGCTCCGGTGACGGATTATAGAGCCTCAGCAAGCTCCGGTGATGGAATATAGAGCCGCAGCATGCTCGGTGATGGATTATAGAGCCTCAGCAGGCTCCGGTGACGGATTACAGAGCCGCAGCAGGCTCCGGTGATAGATTATAGAGCCTCAGCAGGCTCCGGTGATGGATTATAGAGCCGCAGCAGGCTCCGGTGATGGATTATAGAGCCGCAGCAGGCTCCGGTGATAGATTATAGAGCCTCAGCAGGCTCCGGTGATAGATTATAGAGCCTCAGCAGGCTCCGGTGATAGATTATAGAGCCGCAGCAGGCTCCGGTGACGGATTACAGAGCCACAGCAAGCTCCGGTGATGGATTATAGAGCCTCAGCAGGCTCCGGTGATAGATTACAGAGCCGCAGCGAGCTCCGGTGACGGATTACAGAGCCACAGCAAGCTCCGGTGATGGATTACAGAGCCGCAGCAGGCTCCGGTGATAGATTATAGAGCCTCAGCAGGCTCCGGTGATGGATTATAGAGCCGCAGCAGGCTCCGGTGATGGATTATAGAGCCGCAGCAGGCTCCGGTGATAGATTATAGAGCCTCAGCAGGCTCCGGTGATAGATTATAGAGCCGCAGCAGGCTCCGGTGACGGATTACAGAGCCACAGCAAGCTCCGGTGATGGATTATAGAGCCTCAGCAGGCTCCGGTGATAGATTACAGAGCCGCAGCGAGCTCCGGTGACGGATTATAGAGCCGCAGCGAGCTCCGGTGACGGATTACAGAGCCACAGCAAGCTCCGGTGATGGATTACAGAGCCGCAGCATGCTCCGGTGATGGAATATAGAGCCGCAGCAGGCTCCGGTGATGGATTATAGAGCCACAGCAAGCTCCGGTGATAGATTACAGAGCCGCAGCAAGCTCCGGTGATGGATTATAGAGCCGCAGCAAGCTCCGGTGATGGATTATAGAGCCGCAGCAAGCTCCGGTGATGGATTATAGAGCCGCAGCAAGCTCCGGTGATAGATTATAGAGCCGCAGCAGGCTCCGGTGATGGATTATAGAGCCGCAGCAGGCTCCGGTGATGGATTATAGAGCCGCAGCAAGCTCTGGTGATAAATTACAGAGCCTCAGCAGGCTCCGGTGATGGAATATAGAGCCGCAGCAGGCTCCGGTGATGGATTATAGAGCCGCAGCAAGCTCTGGTGATAGATTACAGAGCCTCAGCAGGCTCCGGTGATGGATTATAGAGCCGCAGCAAGCTCCGGTGATGGATTATAGAGCCGCAGCAAGCTCCGGTGATAGATTATAGAGCCGCAGCATGCTCCGGTGATGGAATATAGAGCCGCAGCAGGCTCCGGTGATGGATTATAGAGCCGCAGCAAGCTCCGGTGATAGATTACAGAGCCGCAGCAAGCTCCGGTGATGGATTATAGAGCCGCAGCAAGCTCCGGTGATGGATTATAGAGCCGCAGCAAGCTCCGGTGATGGATTATAGAGCCGCAGCAAGCTCCGGTGATGGATTATAGAGCCGCAGCAAGCTCTGGTGATAGATTATAGAGCCGCAGCAGGCTCCGGTGATGGATTATAGAGCCGCAGCAGGCTCCGGTGATGGATTATAGAGCCACAGCAAGCTCTGGTGATAAATTACAGAGCCTCAGCAGGCTCCGGTGATGGAATATAGAGCCGCAGCAGGCTCTGGTGATGGATTATAGAGCCGCAGCAAGCTCTGGTGATAGATTACAGAGCCTCAGCAGGCTCCGGTGATGGATTATAGAGCCGCAGCAAGCTCCGGTGATGGATTATAGAGCCGCAGCAAGCTCCGGTGATGGATTATAGAGCCGCAGCAGGCTCCGGTGATGGATTATAGAGCCGCAGCAAGCTCCGGTGATGGATTATAGAGCCGCAGCAAGCTCCGGTGATAGATTATAGAGCCGCAGCATGCTCCGGTGATGGAATATAGAGCCGCAGCAGGCTCCGGTGATGGATTATAGAGCCGCAGCAAGCTCTGGTGATAGATTACAGAGCCGCAGCAAGCTCCGGTGATGGATTATAGAGCCGCAGCAAGCTCCGGTGATGGATTATAGAGCCGCAGCAAGCTCCGGTGATGGATTATAGAGCCGCAGCAAGCTCCGGTGATGGATTATAGAGCCGCAGCAAGCTCTGGTGATAGATTATAGAGCCGCAGCAGGCTCCGGTGATGGATTATAGAGCCGCAGCAGGCTCCGGTGATGGATTATAGAGCCACAGCAAGCTCTGGTGATAAATTACAGAGCCTCAGCAGGCTCCGGTGATGGAATATAGAGCCGCAGCAGGCTCTGGTGATGGATTATAGAGCCGCAGCAAGCTCTGGTGATAGATTACAGAGCCTCAGCAGGCTCCGGTGATGGATTATAGAGCCGCAGCAAGCTCCGGTGATGGATTATAGAGCCGCAGCAAGCTCCGGTGATGGATTATAGAGCCGCAGCAGGCTCCGGTGATGGATTATAGAGCCGCAGCAGGCTCCGGTGATGGAATATAGAGCCGCAGCAGGCTCCGGTGATGGAATATAGAGCCGCAGCAGGCTCCGGTGATGGAATATAGAGCCGCAGCAGGCTCCGGTGATGGATTACACAGCAAGCTCCGGTGACGGATTACGGAGCCACAGCAAGCTCCATATAGACCAAAGTGTCTAAATATTTCTCAGACTGCTAGGTGATATGCTGAGGAGAGCACCAGCCTGGAGTCAGGAAGAAGTGAGTCCAAAGCTGACCTCAGACTTAATTAGCTGTGTCCCTGGGCAAGTCACTTTATCTCTACCTCAGTTTCTTCATTTGTAAAATGGGGGAAATAATAGCAGAGGTTGTGAAAGATTGCAAAACACTTTGAAAGTCTTAAAAGTGCCATGTAATGCTAGCTGTTATTTATCTAATAACTCTGTGTGTGTATATATATGTACATATATATATATATGTATATATATATACATATATATATATATATATATATATATATATATATATATATACACTCACCTATGGAGCTGTTTTAGACCCCTTCCTGTATCTGGGGCAAGGTCGAACCTTCAGCAGGTTTGCTTTATGTCCTTGGTGAATTGCTGATACTCGTCAGATGCCTGTTAGAGTAGTCAGGGGCCCTGGCTATGTAGGGAGGACCCTGGATAATGCTATTGTTTATTTATGTCCATCTATTCATGACCCTATTTGGGATCTTCTTGGCAAAGATACTGGAGTGGTTGGCCATTTTCTTCTCCAGCTCATTTTACAGATGAGGAAACTGAGTCAAACAGGGTGAAGTGACTTGCCCAGAGTACCCAGCTTGGAAGTGTCTGAGGCCAGATTTGATGTTTGAGCTCGGTGCTCCACCCCCTGCGCCCCTAGCTTTCAGGAAGTTGCTGGCCCCTGCCAACTCCAGTCCTGGCAGCTGTTGTGGAAGTCAATGAAGGTTCCAACCAAAGTGGCCATGTCTTTGATCCCCGATTCCAGGATTGGTAAATTGGCAGAGAACCCCTGGGATGCAGCCGCTGATCCAAGATGACGATTTTCCGATCCTGAAACCTTTCCTTGGAATTTCAGGGGGGACATTTCTGGAAAGGAACAGTTCCTGGGGCTGTCGATGCTAGGGCGATTTCTGATCTCTTCTTGGGTAAAGGCATTTAACAGATGTTTTGCTGAATGAGTCAGTGAGTGTACCTCACCATCTCTGTGTTAGGAAAGGTGCTGGGAAATGGCTTTTTCCAAAGAAACTACAAGATGGATTCCTTACAAATCTTGGGAATTAGGGAAAAGAATGAAAATGTCTTCCTTTGTAATGAGGATGTGACTGAGTCCAAAAGGATGCGTTATATATGCAATGCCCCACAGCCCATGGGGGAGAGGGCTGTGACAAGAGCCATGATCCATGGCCAGTCAGGATTCAGCCTTGTGGGCACCTAGTCCCATCGATGGCTCCTTCCTCAGACCCTGGGGCACTCACCAGGGTCCCTTGATCCATCCCTCTTGGGCCCCCTGGGGCTCCTGGTCTGTGGGCCTCCCTGAGCAGTGTGGGAGTTTTGAGGCAGAATTGCCTCTCATGACTGCTTTCTTCTCCCACAGCTCTGCTTTCTCAAGGCTCTGCTCTTCAGGAAAGGAGCGCCAAGGAAGAGGAGGAAGAAATGGCTTCCTTGCTGTTGCCAGCCAAGTTCCAGGTGAGTTAGGGTGGCTTCCTGAGGTGCTGCCTTCTTTCTCAGAAGGACGCTTATTCTGGATCTTTTCTGGCCAGTCCTGCCCCAATTGGGGACCCTAAGCCCCCACAAGACTCTGCTGATGGAGGCTTTAAAAGGCAGGCAACCTTTGGATTAGTAGGGCTGGCAGGAGTCTTGAGCCTTAGGAGGTACTGCCCCTTTATTTAACACATGAGAAGAAGGGAGTCTTGGATGGGTGAATAGTGGAGTATTTCTTTCCAGTACCTCCCAAGGTAAGGGGTAGAACAGGACCCACCATAGAACTCTGGGGTGCCTCCCTCTGAGGAGATATCAAATTGCTCGTGACTTTGGCCACTTAGCCAGTTCCGGATCTATCTAAGTGTACTGCATTAGTATACTGTGGCCCACATTACTCCCACTATTCCGTTTCTCCCCCTTATAACGTTTTATTAATGTCTTACCTATACTTCACTTACAAGTACAGAAATAGATAAACAAGAACAAAATAAAGAAACAAAAAAAGAGAAGAAAACAGCTACAAATAACTGTGAGCCCCCCGGTGGACTGAGAGCCAGTCGAATATTCAGCCAGAAGTGTAGCTTTAGGAAGTCAGTCCCACCCCCACTCTGCCACATGGGCTCTGGAGGCAGAAGGAATCCCAGTCTCCAGGACAGTCAGAGGAGACCAAGGTTTTGTTTTCATTTTGCCATGCCCCGATGTCTTTATTATTATTAGTGCTATGATTTACATTCATTTTAAAATTTCAAATTCCAAAATGATCTTCCAGCCCCTCTTTTCCCATTGAAAGGATGAGCAATTGACAGTCACTGTCATGTAAAATTATGCAAAACGTGCATCCACATTAGCCATGTTGCCAGGGGGGAAAATAAGCAAGAAAAATATGGAGGATGAAAAAAATCTGCTTCAATCTGCACTCAGAATCCATTAGTTCTCTCTGGAGATGGATGGCATTTTTCATCATGTGACTTTTGGAATTGTCAGGGATCACTGTATCGCTCAGAGTCACTGAGCCTTTCACAGCTGATTATTATTCAGTATTACTGTTACCATGCACTTTATCATCAGTCTTCTAGAGTGGGGAGTGGCTGTTGATTACATTTCTCAGGCTTTTCAGTGTTTTCTCTTTCTTGTGTTGTGGTCATACTTCATTCTGAACCAGTTCATACTGGTCTTCCCAGGTCCCTTACTACCCGATAATTATTCTGTCCCCAATGGTGGCTCAGCAGCTCCAGCTGCCAATTCTTAAAGGATGCTGCACTTTACTTCACCCGGACCTCGGGAAGTAAAATCTTATTTAAATAATTTAAATAAATAAAAATAAAATGTGGCACAGATAATGTTAATTTGAGTTTTTTTAAGTCAACATGTCCATCTCCAATTTCTATTTGAGTTTGCTATAACTGGTCTAATGTCATTATTTCAGCTGGGCTTATTTAACCATTTCACAGGGTAACAAGGGAGTATTTCATACCTTTGAGTTGGAGAAGAATATATCTTAGATGAATTATGCACAATAAAAGAAAAACTGAAAAAGCTGAATCTGGTTGAGGACAAAGTTCATAGTACTGAAAAAAGAATTAGCATTGCATCCCATTTTAAACACCATCTTTAACTAAGGAAAAAAATCGATGAAAAACCGTTTTTTAAAGTGTTATAGGAGATGGCTCTCTGCAAGGGACAAAACAGTGGGATATGGGACAGAATCTGTACAACGTACAAAGAAAATAGATCAATAGAATTTATTTTAAAATAAAATAATATGAATTTAAACAATTTAAATAAAATGAATTAAAATAAAAATTTAAGTGGAATCACTGCCACTTCGGAACTAGGGTTTTATGGAATAGATTTAATGGCAGATCCCAATAATATGTGGCCAGGAACAAGTCAGTAATGAATATACCACAGGACCATATTTGCCCTTTCAGGAATCCGTGACTTTCCAGGATGTGGCTGTGGACTTCACCAGGGAGGAATGGAAGCATCTGGACTCAGCTCAGAGAAACCTGTACAGGGATGTGATGCTGGAGAACTACCAGAACCTGGTGTCCTTAGGTAAAGACAGCTTTTCCCCGGGAATCCCCTGCTCTCTCTGGGGTGGAGCGCATTTTGACTTTAAAAGGCTGGGGGAGGAGGAGCTCTGAATGTTCCTGGTGTTCGAGGGGACTCGGGCTGGGTAGGTAGATGGTGCACAAGTAGTAGTGTAGGTCACTCTGCAGTGAATAAAGCAACTTCCTGAGCTCGAGCTGGAGCAGAAGTTCCTATTTTCAGGTTCTAATTTTACCTCATACGTGTACTAGCCACATGCTCTTGGGAGGGCCCTTCATCTCTGAGAGCTTCAGCAGCCCTCTCTGTAGATGAGGATCCTGACAGGACTTGGCCCCAGAGTGGTGAGGATCAAATGAGACACTAACGCGGTCTTGATTAAGCTCTCACTGCCTTGAATCTGGGCACACAAATCGAAAAGCAAGACAGGCTTTCAGGGGACTGATGATGAACACGGGAGGTTTCCGCTGCTAGTCAGATGGAAGGGCCCTTGGGGGCAGCAGCAAAGCAGAGGGTGTGATCAGAGGGGTCCTTGGCCAACAGAAAGCACTGTCCGAATGGGAGAAGCTAGAATTAAGAGGCGCTGAAAATTGGCTCCTTCGCCCTCTCTCTTTTCCCGGGAGCAGGTCTCCTGGTTTCCCGATCAGACGTGATCTCCCAGCTGGAGAATGGTGAAGTGCCATTGATGGTAAGAGGAGAAGTCCCAAGAAACTCCCGTCCAGGTGAGTGAGGGAGGGAGCAATAACCAGGCAGATGGGCCTCATTTCAAGTCACGACCTGGCTCTTTTGTCATGGAGCAGTCCCTTTGAAAGGCTGCCCAAGGAGCTTTCCTTCTGAAGGCCCTCCAACTTTGGGAAAGTTTTTCAATGGTACAGTGCAGCAGTTCCGAATGCGGAGCCTCTGTGTTTGTTTGTTTGTTTTTTATCCTGTCAATTGTATTTTTTTTTTTTAAATCTGGGGTTAAGTGACTCGCCCAGGGTCACACAGCCAGGAAGTGTAAGTGTCTGAGGTCGGATTTGAACTCGGGTCCTCCTGAATTCAGGGCTGGGGCTCTCTCCACTGTGCCACCTAGCTGCCCCCTCAATTGTATTTTAATATAATTGGCTTCCTTGGCATCTCTGTATTTTACCTTTTGCATTTAAAAATATGATTTTAAGATATCCACAGGACATCACTAAGCCATGAGCCGTGGCAGAAGGCGGGAGTCTATAATGCTTTTGAGAGAAACTAGAACTCGGCATGTGGTTACCTCAAGTTCTCACTGGGTTCTCGTTTTCGGGCTTCTGAGACAGATCCTTGAAGCAAGACAGCCTTATGATGAGAGCACTCAGGGCGGGTAACGAAGGCTGCTCTGTTACTGGGAGGAGAAGACGGATGTCCAGAGAAGCATCGACATAAAAATAGGCAGAAAGAAGGGGCATGGCTAGGGAATGGATAACCTCTTGGGCAAAAGCTAGTCCAACAAAGAAAAAAGAGGTTTTACTTTTATCTTTAAAAAAATTTTAAAGTTTTTTTTCTAGATTACAACTATTGCTGAGTCCTTTTGATTCTTCCCTTGTTCTTGGATTCATTTATTCTCTATTTCTGCTGTTAATTCCATCTATATATCTTTATCTTCTCATACTTAGGTGATTTTAACAGATTCTTGATGTCTCTCACTTCACTTCACTTTCTACCTAATATGCTAAACTGCTAGACCTAAATGACTTTTTCCCTTAAAAAGCCTTCCTTAAAGGGGTATAATAACTTATTTTTATTGTCCCATGCATCAAATCTAAGTGAATAAGCTTTATCTTCAAGGCCTCTAAGTGGTACCCCCGAAGGATAATCCTTCCAGGAGTATGAACTCTCCTTCTGTTTTGCTCTTTCCTTAATATCCCCTGTATGTGCCATATTTTCCCATATGCATCTCTTAAGTGGTTTGTTCCTTTCTTTTACTTTTCATAAGTGATTTCCTAATGAATAAGGATTAATAATGATAAAATTCCAATGTTGAAAATGATCTTAGAAATGATATAGTTGAACCTTGCAGCTCCTACAGAGATCTGCCTTATTATGGCCTTATAATATGCCTTATTATTATTATTCCCTATTATGAAGTTACCCATCCTCTGCTCATATATGGATTATCACTATTTTGTATAAAAGACGGTTCATTTTTGAAAATTAATCATTCACAAATTTTTCTGTTACATGAGTTAAACAATTACCTACCTGTAACTTCTATTGAGTTGCTTCCAGAGTTGTTCACTAGAGTAATAGAACTGAATGCCTAATAAATACCTATGACAAAAGTTTAAATTGTTGAGGATGATTACTATGCTTTTACCCAAGCCCCTGCTTCTTTAATTTTATTTATTTTTAATTTTATTCTGAACTAGGAAAACCAAATAAAATGAGTATTTCCATATGTAAGGTAGAATAAAAGAAAAGGATTACATGTGAAACTTTGTTTTTATTTTTACATATAATATATATAACACATTTAAATTGTAATTTTCAAAGCTGTCCCACTTTGTTTTGCTTTTTTTCTGTTCTATTCATTTAAGCAGTGCTTTAGTGACCTTGGTTTTTCTCTTTCTGTTTTTGCCATAAATTCTTCCTCCAACCTACCTACATCTCTTAGACCTAAATTGAAAAAAATAACAACAAAACTCTTTTGAGAAATATGTGTAGTCAAGAAAGTAAATTCACTTATTGGCCATGTATCTGTCATTTTGTACTATCACCATCTTTTCTCTGTGAGGAGATTTCCTCTGTCTTAGCATGATGTGGTTCTCAAATCCTTAACAGTTTTCTAATTATCTTTTGCTTATTAGTCCTTCTTCATGAGATTGTCTAAAACTTATAAAAAGCAGATTTTTTTTCTTTCCAACAGCAAACAGTGGATATTGAGACTTTATTGTTTGTTTGTTTTCTTTAGATTCTTTTAATCTGAAAATGAGGAATGAATCCAAGAAAGTTTTCCCAAAGGAGGGTAGTTTGTTGAGACTCAAAAAGGATGATTCTTGGAATTGCAATTTGGGAGAAGGCTGGAAATGTGAGGTCAAAAAGCAGAACGACACGCAGAAGAGGAAATCCAAGCCAGTGATGGCCATCAACGAATGTAATGTGTTTGGACAAAATTTCAGCCTGAGTTCAGTCCCTGTTTCACAACGGAGAACTGTAACGACACAAAATGATCTCATGAAATCTGTTGTCTATGCAAAGAGCTCCAAGCAATATTCAGGCATTCTTAAATGTCCCAACACCTCCTCAGGTAAGAAATGTAGGAAGTTCAGGAAGTCTTTCAGCTTCCATTCTGATCTTATTCAATATCATAAAAAACTTGTAGGAGAAAAACCACGTGAAGGAAATGAATGTGGGAAAGCCCTGAGCAAAAAGCCACCCATCAGAAGACATCCGAAAATTTATAGCCATGCAAAACCCTTTGTACACAATGAATTTAGGATTCATAAAGGAGAGAAACCCTTTGAATGTAATGCATGTGGGAAATACTTCAGTAAAAGCTCATCATTGAAGAGACATCACAGAATTCATACAGGAGAGAAACCTTTTACATGTGATGAATGTGGGAAAACCTTTAGGCAAAACTCATCCCTGAGCAGACATCAGAAAATTCATTCTAGAAGGAAATCCTTTGCATGCAATGAGTGTGGACAAGTCTTCATGGATAAAGGAAAACTTACTGAATATCAGATATTTCATGCAGGAGAGAAGCCCTTTAAGTGTAAAGATTGTGGAAAGACCTTCAGTGCATCTCTTAAAGAGCAATGGAAACTTTATACTGAAGAGAAACGATTCAAATGTAATGAATGTGGGAAATTCTTTAGCAATAGCTCATCACTTAAAGGACATAAGAAAATTCATACTGGAGAGAAACCCTTTGTTTGCAATGAGTGTGGCAAAGCCTTTGTAGAGAGAGGAAGACTCACTGAACATAAGAGAATTCACACAGGAGAGAAACCTTTTGCATGTGATGAGTGTGGGAAAGCCTTCAGCAAAAGCTCATCGCTTAGAGGGCATCAGAGAATCCATACTGGAGAGAAACCCTTTACGTGCCATGAGTGTGGGAAAGCCTTCATAGAAAAAGGAAATCTTAGTGTACATAAAAGAATCCACACTGGAGAGAAACCTTTTGAATGTAATGAATGTGGGAAGAGCTTTTGCAAAAGCTCATCCCTTAGGAAACATCACAGAACTCATACTGGAGAGAAGCCCTTTGTGTGCAATGAATGTGGGAAAGCTTTCATAGAAAGAGGGAGACTTACTGAACACAAGAGAATCCACACTGGAGAGAAACCCTTTGAATGTAGTGAGTGTGGGAAAGCCTTCAACCAAAGCTCATCCCTTAGGAAGCATCAAAGACTTCACACTGGAGAAAAACCCTTTACGTGTCTTGAGTGTGGAAAAGCCTTCATACAAAAGGGAAATCTTAGTGTGCATAAGAGAATTCATACTGGAGAGAAGCCCTTTGAATGTAACAAATGTGGGAAGACCTTCCGAACCAGCTCATCTCTAAGGAAACATGAGAGAGTTCACACTGGAGAGAAAACATAAAATAGTGATGAATGGGGATAACGTTTACCTGTGCCATAAGCCTTACTACTCATTGAAGACTTGAGGCAGCAGAGGAGCCTGTGGGAAGGCCTCCAGCACCAGCTTACCTTTTAGTTCTTCGGAATCTGATTTCTAGGCTATTTCACATTACTCTCTTTCACCAGCTCCACATTTCAAATTGGTCTGCTTCCTGCTGTCTAACTTCCATGTTTCAGTGTCGTCTCTCCCACCTCACACCTAGACACAGCACACTCTATCTTGCCTTTTCATAGGCCATCACCAATACTTGGAACACATTTACTCCTCTTAAAATCCCTGGTTGTCTTTTGAAGTGCAATGTGTGTCTATGAAAAGCCTTTTGGGCTCCCTGTAGTTGAGAGGGCTTGACCAAATTCTCTATTTTTCTCTTTAATATATTGTGTTTTTCCCCAGGAGCAGGCAGAAACTACCTTTTATTTTGTTCTTTGCATATAGTAGGTGACTAATATATACTTGTTGGATTGGATCTTAGCATTGGAGACTTCATCCTGAAGAAAATCCATTTAATATGATTGTGGGGAAAACCTCCATAAGTATGGAAACTCCAGTGCAAGTAAGATGACTTGCTGGAGAAAAATTATTTCATTATAAAGAATTTTGGGAAAGTCTTCAGCAGTATCAACCTTTAGGGTTCATTCAACACATATTTATAAATTCCTGTGTTCAAGGCACGGCTAGGCATTGGAAATATAAAGCTTAAAAAGGAAAGCTGTTCAGCTTTCAAGCAGTTTGCATTCTACTAAATGGGATAGAAAAGCATAGGAAAATACTGGGTCAAATCAGTATTTAGAATGAATGTGGGAGTGTATTAGCAAACAACTCAGTTCTTATGGAAAATGAATGTTGGAGAGGAGTCTTATGTGTATAATGAAACAGAGAATAACCAGCAGCAGATCATCTGTTAAGGAATATTAGGGAAAATAAATAAAAAGTAAATTTAAAAAAAGGAATATTAGGGAATGTGCTGAGTCATAGAATCTGAGTTGGTCTCACCTTGTGATCATGAATCCCTCGTACAACACCAAGCACACTTGTGCTTGCAGATCTCTGGTGAAGGAGAGCCCAGTGCCTTGAGGCAATCATTCCACCTTTTCATAGTATTTAATAAAATATTTTTTGACATTCAGTCATTCAGCGATTTCTATCCATTCTACTACCCTGAATTCCTTTGTCTTCTTTTCTCTAAGTCAAACATAACCAGTTTTGTCAGTCCCAGAGGACAGAAACAAGAAGAATGGGTAGAAGTTGTAAAGATTCAGGAAAAAATTCCAGAAAATTAGAGCTGTCCTAAAATAGAATAAACTGTCATGAGTTCCCTCAGTAGCATAGGGATTCCTTCTTAGAGTATTTCAAGTAGAAGCTGAAAGAGTATTTTTTCTACTATGTGATGAGGGTTTCCTTCTCCTACAGGTCGGACTAGATGAAGCCAAGGTCCCTTTCTGATATTCTAAAAATGTCAGCCTTGGCTGGAGGAAAGGGGAAAACCACAAGAGAAGGAGGGAGAATGACGTTAGTTCTCCGCGCGCTACTAAGTAATGGGTGAGGAAACATTGAAGAATGATTAGACCGAAGGGCTTCCTTGGGAGCTAGTGCCTTCCCTTTCTTTGACGTTTTCTCGCAGAGGCTGGATGACCACTCACTATGTAGGTTGCAGGGGTATTTCTTTTGGAGATAAAGGTCAGCCTGGATGAGGTCCCTCCAACTTCTGAAATTCTCGGATGTTTTTGAGCCTCCTTATTCGCAGAGGAGCGATTCCGAGTATACGACGGGGCAATGATAGCTAGCATTTATGTAGTGCTTAGTAGGTAGGTACCAGACGCTGTACTTTAGAGTTACCTCCTTTGATTCTCACAACGACCCTAGGGCCAGATGCTCTGGTTATCCTCCCTTTCACAATCAAGGAAACTCACTTGACTAGTGTCAAATTTGATTTGAACCTGGATCTTCGCGACTTCAGACCCAGCACTCATGCCTACTCTGCTACTAAATTGTACCTTAAAGATCATAAGGAGGTCCTGGAGATGTAAGGTGAAGGAACCTCCAGCCAGAGGGTAGGTAGATGCTTGGAGAACATAAGAAGAACTTATTGAAATTTGTGATTTCAGCAGTTGTGGGGGACTTACAGTGATAGAGACTGCCTCTGGCACTAAGAACTTTAGCAGCTGATCCACCCCGGTCACCCAGATTCACTCCAGGGCTTGTCCTCTATCCACTGTACTTCTCTGCCTATTAAAAGAAAAATTCTTTCAGTGATCCAAATGTAAATTCCTCCACCATGACTCACTGCTTACAGATCAGAAAGTTTGTGTTGGAGAGAAACTCCATTGATATTATCTTGGAATTGGACAGCAATGCATAGCATGGTGAATAGAAAGCTGGACTGGCTGGGGGAAGCCTGACCACAGGGAAGAAAATGCTTTTTTCTGAACTTGTCTTCTCATCTCAAAGGTAGGGCTTATAATCACTGTAGATCAGAAGATGCCACTGTGGATGGGAAGCACTTTAATTGTAAAGTCCCATGCAAATGCCGACTCTCACCTTTAAATTCATGCCGGAGATTACCCGGAGATAAGGTCATAGCACTTCATTCAGACTTGCCATTTTATAAACACTGAGTAGCTGAGATGTCAGGGTTCATGCGATACGCTCTTGTTTGTAGATTTGTAAAATAAAAGTGAGCTTATTTTCAGCTCAGACATTATGTCTATTTATGTCTATGTGTATATACATGAATCTATTTATCCTTTTTCATTTGAATGGGATTCTGTCTCTTAGAACATATTGCCAGCCAATTATATTGAGATATTTATGAATGTCCTATTTTCCCTTAGTCCTGCTGACGTTGCATTTATCTTTTATTTTTTTTTTACCCCTTTAATCATGGTGAGATGATACCTCATTTGGTGTATTTGTTTGTGACCTGCATATTGGTGATTCCCTAAATTTATTTAAAAGTGATTCATTGGATTTTGCATGAAATGTACATATTTTAAGTCATTTATTCATGTAAGATGATACTTTTTCTTATAAATGTATCCATTCCCCCAAAATCCTAGAAGTCAAGCTTTTTATCCATCACATGTCATTTTTTCTACAATTGAATCAGCTATTTCTTTGGAATTTGAGTATTAAAACAATATAACAAATGACTACTTCTATACATTAATGATAATCTTTTCCTTGATATTCTTCTCTGGGTACATCTATAATGTATTTATATATATGTATTTACATGACCTTTCTATACCTATATGAATACACAAAGAATTCATGGGCTCATTTGAAATTTATTGTTGTATATGATATACATGTGGAGTTAAATTTATTTTTCCATATTATGCAATATTTCCAGAATTTCATTTTTCAATATTTGTATTGATATTTATATCATCTTTATTCTTAATGTAGCTCACTTCCTAATGAGTCATTCTTTTAAACCAAGTATAAATAGGAACAGAGGAGAAGTAGTTCAAGAAAGGAGGAGTGCATTTTCTTCACTCTGAGCTCGGCTGGTCAATATAAGTATACATTTTTTTCTCTTATATTGTTGTAGTTGTGTGTAATTTCCTGGGTTTTTCATTCTTAAAATTTTTTGAGCCTCATTTTATTCACAGAGGAGAGATTCTGAGTATAACAAAGGGAGAAATGCCTTCAGCTACAGGGCAATAACATCTATATAGCTACTTATAATATAAAATTTATATTTTATATGTAAATATACAATTTATATTTTATATGTAATATAAAATTTATATTTTACATATAAATTTTTAAATATTTTTATATGTACTAAATTTTTTAAAGAGTGATTCCTTTTTTCAATTTCAAACAATTCATCATTATTCTGATTTCTCAAATTTCTCTAGCCTGTCCTATTATCCAGTCTGTTTTTTTTTTTTTACTATGATCATCAGTTGCACATTTGTTAATTTATGTAAAATCTTTTGATCACATCATTAAGTGTAAGTTGAATTAAATTAACATTAAGGTCATTTGCACCTCTAGATTCTGATAAGACAAACTCCCCATGAATAAGACATGGTAGAAATCAGGTCTGAAATACAAGCAGAATAAATAAGATTCTAATATAAGAAAGCAGTCTTGGTGGGGGTATAGGACACGTGAAGGGAATGTGCTCTGTTAGAGTATACCTTCTGAAAGAACAAGGTGTTAAAAGGAGGCCATGTACTGTAAGAATATGAGCAAATAGGGAGCAGGAATATTTTGGGTCTTTGTATTCCCAAGGAATAGCCCAGTGTTGGCCACTTACTAAGCACATAATAAATATTTGATTACTAACAGTTATAATTCAATACTAATAAAGGCAGGAAGGAACAAGCTGGGGAATTTCAAAATGACATTCAAAGAATAAAAACAAATCAAAATATCAAGTAGAATAAATGAAGTTAAACGACGGTCAATAGATAAAAATAACTGAATAGAATTCTTAAGGTGTCATGAAATTGAAAAAGTAATTTATATTATAGATAAAATAACATTTAGAAGATAAAGAATGATTAGTTTTAATTAGGATTACAGAAAACGTTTTTTTAAATCCTCATGCTTTGAGGTAATTATTATGGGAAATTTTCCATAATGAGAATATTAGGCAGGGCCACTAACAAGAGAAAATACTTGAGGATGAGTTTCTGGTCTGGGTGCCACTGAGATTCTAAGGCTTATCTAGCGTTCATCAGGGACAAGTCGAGGTGCTGAGAATTGCTCCTTTCAGTGATGGGTCAGGCTGGAAGTCTGAGGGAAAGGCACAGCAGTTCCTGGGACGACTCCGAGTCTGTCTCAGAGCTGCGGATGGGCTTTCTCGCCCAGGGTTTGCTCCCCTACACATTCGGTGGCTGGAATAGCGAAGGGTTCTTTTTCCAGAGCCGTTAAGTGTCTGCTGGTAAGGTGATGGCTGGGACTGGTGATTGCAAGAATGGAAGGCCCCATCTCCAAAAGAAAGAAAAAAGTTCTTTAAAACTACTTACACTAACATCGGACTCTTCAAAGAATTATAAATAACCTCACCACACTCCCCTCTGAACAGACCTTTCTGCAGTACTGTGTTCAGATCTTGGCACCAGCATTTAGGAAAGACATTGATAGGTAGAAGCAATAGGTTAGGAAAGGGCCTTGAGTTTGTATCACAGGGAGAGCAATTGAAAGAACTTGGTATATTTAGCCCGGAGAAGGCAAGACGAGGAACTTGGTCTTTGTGTTGACAGGGTAAGATGAGAAGGATCTCATAACTATCTTCCAAAGCTGTTATACAGAGGAAGAATTAGACTTGTACTATTTGGCCCCAGACAGTAAAAGTTCAAATGAGGCTATTTTAGGCTTGATGTCAGGGGAAAAAATACTTCCTAACAATCAGGGGTGGATACAACAATATAAACAGAAAGAACCATAAAAGAATTAAAAATTAACGAGCAATTCCTAGGTGTGGAACCCTGCAACGCTTTCAGATTTTTAGATGTATTGATTGGTTTTGCTGATTTTTCTTTTCATCCTTTTTTTTCTTTTAAAAAATGTTCTTAGTTAAATGAGATGGCTCTTTAGGAGTGAAGTGGAAAGATGAAGAAACTGAGGCAATGGCCCTGAAGTCAGGAGAACCTGAGTTCAAATTTAGCCTCGGACACTTAACACTTCCTAGCTGTGTGACCCTGGACAAGTCACTTAACCCCAATTGCCTCAGAGAAAAAAAAGAAACAGGCAATGGAAAATGTCAAAAGGGACTGTAGAACCTGCTGGAGAAGAATCTCTCTTCTACTAACTTCTCCAGCAGGTCCTACCGTCCTTTTAACACTAAAATTTGTGATATTGTGGGTGATATTATGGAAAAACTTTAAGTTACTCAATTAGTATTTATTAGGCACCTGTTCATTCTCTGGAATGCAGCCATTTCCATTTCTCTGGTATGCCCACTCTTTTAGGTTTTTACTATCTTTCCTTCCCCATCTCCAAATTAAATTTGGGGTTATGTTGGGTATTTTTGCTAAGTCTGTGAAAAATCTTCATACCTTGACTTATTTTTCCTCTCAAGTTCAGCCCTGGTTAGTTGCGGAAGAACCAAATATCTCATCTCAGAAAGATAAGAGCTTCCCTTTCTTCCCCTATTATCTATACAGATAAGCATTGAATGAGATACAACAAACTGGGTTTTTTGTGTTTTTTTGGTTTGGTTTGGTTTGGTTTGGTTTGGGGGGGGTTTTGGCCATGAGGTTTTTTGTTTTTTTTTTTAATCAGATTTAACGGCTTAAAAGTGAAAGTGAGCATTTAGAACAAAGACAAAATCAAAAAGTTTAAAACGAGTCAATAGCTCCCAATGCATTTGGTTCCCTAGTTTCCAGTTTCTATAGAACAGTTTTTAGTTCAAGCGTTGATAGTCCCATCGATCTTGCAGGAATTGCAAGACCCAAAATTTAAGCTGAACGTCTGGGGGGGGGGGGGGAAATTCCCTAAGTTAGAGCGGTCTGTAAATGGAGTGAACTGCCTCAAAGGGTGTTCCCTTTCCTTGGAGTGGAATCTGGGTCAGCATTTTTAGGAAGCGTTGGAGGGGGCACTAGTCTTGCCTGGTCACCAAGGGAAGCAGGGATGTGTGTGTGTGTGTGTGTGTGTGTGTGTGTGTGTGTGTGTGTGTGTGTGTGTGTGTGAGTGATGGGGGGGTGACCATCTCTTTCATCAGGTCACAGCTGAGCCCACGAAGAACACGTCACCGCTGGGACTGGGGAAGGGAGCGGAGGAACCTTTTGTGAAATACGAAGATTCTCTTCAAACCTCAGAACCCCAAGTGCACAAACTTGGGCGCCGGAGGGATGGGCTTCCGAGGAGTTATTCCTCGTTCCAATGTGTCAGAATCCCCAGGCGGCAGGCATGTCCCACCCTCCCACACTCAGCGTGGTTGGTGCCAGACGTTGGCTCCATGCCCACGAAAACCCCAAGCCTAGAGCTTTATTCAGACACTTAAACTGGCAGAAGAGAGAACGAAGTCCTCCCTTCTGCAACGAGTTAGAGCTCCCTCAAAGGGCCCCATTCCCAGAGGTAAACCGTTCAATACCGCCTCTTTACAAACTGCTATAGCCCCCACCCACCTCATGCTGAGCTCTCACCACCCTCCGGGAAGCACGACGAACACCGTCTAAACGGGATTTCCATCATGCGCCGATTTCCCAGGAAAAGTTCCAGGACACAAGATTATTCCTGCCTGTTCCCATGGATGGCCTTTCATGGATGTAATGCTTTGAAAGAATCCTCATCCCAAATTCCCTCCCCCTAAAGTTTTATAAAAGTCATTTGGATGCTGGAAGGATAAACTTTGCTCCTCAGGAAAGGAAGTTACTAAAATATGAAATTTACATGGCACCTTACCTTATTTTTTCATTTAAAAAAGTCGTTGCCTGAGGTGGTACTACTGTCTTACTTAATTTTATAGATGAAATTAGTGACTTATTCATGGCTGCACAGCTAGTATACGAGATGATACATCCAAAGAATAGTAATTTCACAGTATTGGGTAATGTTGGAGAGAGCAAGCTTCCACGGCAGTCTTCAGGCAATTTAGGGACATGAAATTTCTGGGGTTAAAATCCAGATATAGCAAAACGGAAGTTAAATAACCACAACCAACCACCAGTGCATCAGAAAATTCTAATGGGCTCCTCCCTGCAATTGGCTGTTAGGTGGAGGGGGAGGGAAAAAGATAATAACAAAGTTAAGCCAGTTCTGGTCCTAGAACAACTTCCTATCCCATTCTATTATCAAACTAAGAGTCATTCTCATTCCCTTCACCTTGAAGGTGCTTTTCTAGAATCAAATAATTCATTCTTCCTTCTCTTATTTCATTGTTTATTTTTAATTTATTAGTAGCTTAACTTTTAAAAAGTAATAAAACCAATTAGATTTTGAATATTTACAATTCATTAATTTCAACATTTAAAATGTCCTTACTATTTACGATTCCCCATCTGCATGAAATCTGTCAAACCATCACTACATATTTATGTATATATTCCCCCTTCTTCCTTTTATGTTGTAGTAGGCATGAATTTTGTGCTTCTAGTTTGCTTCATGTTATTTCATTTTTAAATCCACAATTAAGCATGTAAAAATGTTTTGTCACATTCCCATGGATCTCTGAGCTCACTGGGCTGAGAGGAGGAAGGCAGACTTCCTCCAAAGGTGCAGACTGGAACTCATTCATACTGCTTCATTTGGTACTACTATTCATGTTACTCCATGAATCTTTCTGAAACGTAAATGGAGTAACACAATATTCTGAGAAGGGATTCCTCTAGATCTCTTGTCATTATATGGATATTAATATAGGTTGCAGTATTTCTTATTAATTTTAAACATGTTGCTGTATATGATTTCAAAGGACTGTCTCATAACTAAAAGTGTACAGAGGAAGTCAGTACAGGAGAGTTGTAAAAAGTACTCCTAAATGAAATTCTGAAGACACAAAGAGAAACTGCCATTCAGGAAGAAAACAGGATGTTGTCTGAAGAGAATGATGGAAGTCCACAGGAAGTCTGAAGAATTTGGATCTTTAAAAGGCATGTGCAATGAGATTATCCAGTCAGGAGAACCAGAATAAAAATCTGGCCTCAGATACTTGACACTATGTGGTCCTGAGCAAATCACTTAACTCCAATTGCCTTACTAGAAAGAAAGAAAGAAAGAAAGAAAGAAAGAAAGAAAGAAAGAAAGAAAGAAAGAAAGAAAGAAAGAAAGAAAGAAAGAAAGAAAGAAAGAAAGAAAGAAAGAAAGAAAGAAAGAAAGAAAGAAAGAAAGAAAGAAAGAAAGAAAGAAAGAAAGAAAGAAAGAAAGAAAGAAAGAAAGAAAGAAGAAAGGAAAAAGAACAGGACAGGACAAGACAGGGCAGGAAAGGAAAAAGAGAAAAGAGAAAGGAGAAAGCAGAAAGGAGAAAGCAGAAAGGAGAAAAGAGAGGAGAGGAGAGGAAAGGAAAGGAAAGGAAAAAAGAAAGAAAAAAAAGCAAAAAAAATACAGAAAGTAAAAGGAAGAAACAATTAATAGGATGAATAAAAAGTAGTTGAGAATAAGCTGAGGCTGATAAGCTAAATTAAGAGCAACAAAACATTTTTTAGCTACATTGGGGAAAAGAACAAAGAAGGCAGAAGACTAGAACCTGGGTTAGATAATAGGGATAATTGACAATAAAAAAAGGCAAAGTTATTCAATTCTTAGTTTCCTTCCTTTCCCAGACCTTTAGACTGGAGGTAACATATGAAAATGGTTACCAAGGAGCTGAAAAACCAAGGAATGGAGGTTATCTCAGCATCTAATGTTCCATGATCTATTCAAGAAAACTGGTTCTAATCATTATCAAGTGCTGAAGGAACTGATGTCCTATCTAGTCACTTGCCAGTCATCTTTAAAATACTCTGAAAAATGGGAGCAATGGTATAGGATAGGAGCCTTTAGTGGTTTATGTCCCCTCGGTCTTCAGTGGGGTTCCCCCTTCCTGGGTGTTGTACGTGGCCTAACACTGCTTAATATTTTTTAAAATGGCCTGCATAAGTCAGCATGTTTATCAAGTGTACATATGATATAAATCCAGGAGGGGTAGCTAATACAATAGTGGATAGGATTCAAGCTATCTTGACTAGTTAGCAATATTGGACTGACTTTAGTTAAGTACCAAGTGGTGGGTTAAAAAACTTTGACTTTAAAAGTGGGTTAAAAAACATTACAAAATGAGGGAAGAATATTTAGACAGCAGTTTCTCTGAAAAATATCTAGGGATTTTAGTTGACTCAATATGAGTTAATGGTGCAATATAGCAGCCAAAAAGGTAATGGGGAAAAAAAGCATAGCTTTCAATAATAAGGAGGTAATAATCTTGTTATGATCTGTCACAATCAGACCACATCTAGAGTAATGTATTCAATTCTAGGTAACACAGTTTAGGAAGTACAATGATAATCTGGTGAGCAAGAAAAAATCATCCAGGAGTTCAAAGGGCTTTAAATTCATGTCATATAAGGACTGATTGAAGCAAGGGTGGAAATTTGACCTGGAGTAAAGTAGATTAAGAGGGCACATGATAGACATCTTCAAGTATCTGAAGGACTACAGAAGAGGTATTATATATGTTCTGCTGCTTGGCCCCAGAAGGTAGAACTAGGAGCAATGGAAGAAAGTTACAAAAATGCAGATTTAGGCTTAATTAAAAAAATTTTAAATTTCTAATTAGAGTAGCTCCTAGAGCTATGACATAAATGGAATGGACTGCCTCTCGAAGTGGGTTTTCCCTCTTTGGAAGTCTCTAATAGGGTTGTTGAAATAGTTGACAACTGAGGTTTGTTTTGACTCTGAAATTCTGAGTCATTATCCCATTATATTGATATGTCAGCATTCAGTCATCGTCCAATTATTGGATATTTCAGTTGTTTCCAGGTTTTTTTTTGTGGGGGAGGGAAATGGTGATGAATTATTCATTACATTCATAGGACTTCTCACCAGTATGAATTCTCTGATGTACAGCAAGGGATGAGCTGTGAGTGAAGGCTTTCCCACATTCGTTACATAAATAGGGTTTTTCTCCAGTATGAATTCTTTGATGTTGGATGACACTTCCTTGCCGACTGAAAGTTTTTCCACATTCATCACACTTATAGGGTTTGTCCACAGTATGAACTATCTGGTGCTGAATAAGACCTGCAGACTGGTTGAAGGCCTTACCACATTCATTACATTTATAAGGTTTTTCCCCTGTATGAATTCTCTGATGTCGAGTAAGGTACAGTCCCTGGCTAAACGCTTTTCCACATTCAAAACATTTATAAGGTTTATCTCCACTATGGATTCTCTGATGGAGAGCAAGAGAAGAGCTGTTCTGGAAGGCTCGATTACACATATTACATTTATAGCATTTCTCTCTGGTATGGACTCTCTGATGTCGAGTAAGGTACATACTACGACTAAAGGATTTTCCGCATTCACTACACATATAGGGTTTCTCCCCAGTATGAATTTTCCGATGTTCGGTGAGGTTTCCTGGATGACGGAAAGCTTGCCCACATTCATTACACTTATAAGGTTTCTCTCCAGTATGAATTCGCTGATGCAGAGTAAGGAATGAGCTATTAATGAAAGCTTTGCCACATTCACTGCATTTATAAGGCTTTTCTCCAGTATGAATTCTATGATGTAAAGTAAGCTGTGAACTATTACTGAAGGCTTTGCCACATTCATTACATTTATAGAGTTTTTCCCCAGTATGGGTCCTCTGATGTTCAGTAAGGTGTCCTCTCTGTCGAAAGCTTTTCCCACATTCATTACATTTATAGGGTTTTTCTCCATTATGAATTTTCTGATGTTCTGTAAGGTGGCCCCTCCGACTGAAAGTTTTCTCACATACATTACATTTATAGGGTTTCTCTCCAGTATGAATTCTCTTATGGAGAACAAGGCCTGTGCACTTGCTGAAGGCTTTCCCACACTCCAGGCATTCATAAGGTTTTTCTCCAGTATGAATTCTATGATGTACAATGAAGGTTGAGCTATTGCTGAAGGCCTTTCCACATTCATTACATTTGTATGGCTTCTCTCCAGTGTGAATTCTCTGATGCTGATTAAAGTACATAATTTGGCTAAAGGCTTTTCCACAGTCAGTGCATTTGTATGGTTTTTCTCTATTGTGAATTTTCTGATGTTCAGTAAGGTGGCCTCTCTGGCTGAAGGCCTTTTCACATATGTCACACTTATAGGGTCTCTCTCCAGTATGAATTCTCTGATGTACAATAAGAGATGAACTGTTGCTGAAGGCTTTTCCACACTCACCACACTTATAGGGTCTCTCTCCTGTATGAATTCTCTGATGCCGAGTAAGGTACATAATCTGACTAAAGGCTTTTCCACATTCATTACACTGATAAGGTCTCTCTCCAGTATGAGTTCGCTGATGTCGAGTAAGGTACAATATCTGGCTAAAGGTTTTTCCACATTCACTACATTGATAGGGCCTGTCTCCAGTATGGATTTTCTGATGCCGAGCAAGATACATAATCTGACTAAAGGCTTTTCCACATTCACTACATTTATAGGGTCTCTCTCTAGTATGGATTCTCTGATGCCGAGTAAGGTACATACTGCGGCTAAACGTTTTCCCACATTCAAGACATTCATAAGGTTTCTCACCAGTATGAATTCTCTGATGCAAAATAAGGGATGTGCTATTACTGAAGGATTTTTCACATTCGGTACATTTATATGGTTTCTCCGCAGCAGGAATTCTTTTATATTGAGTAAGGTGTCGCTTTTGGTGGAAGGTTTTTCCAAATTCAGTATATGTATAAGATTTCTCTCCAGGAGGGATTCTATGATAGCGGATAAGGTCTGAGTGGTAACAGAAGGTTTTACTATATTCATTATTCTTCCAAAATTTCCTCCCCAAGGAGATTCTATTATGTTTAACTAGGTCTGAATACTGTTTGAAGTTATTTCCATATGTATCATATTTACGAATCATCTTTTCTGTAGGACTACTCCATTGTATATCAGAGACTGACCTGTGACTAGAATTTCTTCTAAATTTGTCATTTTCATGACTTTTCATCTTATTGAAACTGTTCTTATGGGCAATGATGTGCTTCAGCTCTCTTCCCTGGTTGATCTGTTGCTTTTTAAATCTGCCATCACATTTGGAGGCTCCTTCAAATTTGAAGTCCCAAGAATCATTCCTTATGAGTCTTTCATGGGATAATTCTTCCATATAAATGCTCTCCTTTGGAATTAGTGCTCTAGTTTCTGACCAATCTGAAAGAAGAAAGAATATAAATGCACTAGTCCATCCAACAAACATTTACTAACTGCCTCCCATGTCATTGGCCAGCATGAAGTGACCTCATGAGAGGAGGTGCTATGCTCTAGACACAAAGCTGACTTGGAGTAGCTCAAAAGAAATTCAGATGCACAGTTAGAAAATTCACCCCAAATGTTCACATGGGCTCTTTGTGCCTGGCCTGTGGCAGACTATCCCAAGCTTGTGCTGGTCTATCAGCCGCAGTGTACACTGTAACTTGACTTTAACATAAGGATGTCATTTTGATCTTCTTTGAGAATGAAGGACAACAACCTACCAACCAAGTACCTCTTATGTGCTAGGAATCTCACTAGGCATTGGGGATACAAATTTTTAAAAAATAGTCCCTTAAATTGTCTATATTCTATTTGGAGAAAATAACATAAACACATGTATGTAGATACATACATGATATATTTGAAGTAAATATAAAATAATTTTGGGGGGAGATAGATACTAACAATAAAGAATAATTTTAAACTGATCTTGGAAGGGAGCTATGTGGTTGGTGGTTGTTGTCCTTTGCTCTTGAAGAGAACCAAAATGACATCACTGTTAGACTAGAGTTCTAGTGTCCCAACTGTGGCTGATCAGACCATGAGCTTGGAATGCTCCGCCACAGGTCAGACACAGAGTCCCTGGAATATCTGGATCGGGTGCTTTAACTCTGCACATTTCACACTTCTTCTGAACTAATTCAGTTCTGCTCTGCTCACAGAGCACAGTACCTTCTCTCCTGAGGGCACGGCATGCTGGATGGGCCTGTGCCAGTATCTTCCATGTCATTCAATCAACTTTAAAATTCTCAAAGGAGACCTTAAGTGTGTCCTTCTTTCACTTTTTCTGACCATCACTTGAGCACTTGTACAAGTTTTCCAAAAAAAAGTGGCAGTAGGATTCACAAATCAAAGTAAATGAACTTCAGCCCAGAACCCAGCTAAAATAGGAATATTAAACTGAGATAAAAACATTTTTAATTAACACATTTCCAAGAGTTAATAAAGGTAAAATAAAACCTGACTGGGACCTCTGGTAACAACATCTTCCCAGGAATAATTCCTTCAAGTAATTCTTAAAGAGAGCAAGATTTAGTAGAGGAAAATTTAGTATTTAGTCAATAAGTTACAACTGAATAATTAAATCAATAATAGCACTTATTCAAATATTACCCATAACTGACAAAAATAATGTTAGGATCTTAAAGTATATAGAAAAGCTAGGAGAAATAACTGGTTAGGAAATTTGTCATGTTATTCAGTTGAAGCCAAAATCAATAAGCAGTTAAAGCAAGAAAATATTATCTGGAGTAGTCATATTATGGGGAAATGGACTCGGGAAAGGGAGTCCATTTAAGGTTAGTACTGGGCTAACATAATAGCAGTAAACTGGTAAAATCTATAATTGTCTTTAAAGAGTGAAAGATCAGATTCTAAAAGAAGCATCAAATTATTCGAGTATCAGTATGGTTCTCCAGTTGGGCCCTAACTAAAAAAATAAAGGCTTTGCCTCATTTAGCAAATGCCCAGAAACAAGATCATTTTAACTGACAACTTAAGGACACAAAAAGGAATGGGAAAGAGTAAAAAAAAAAAACAAAAACCCAATATATGAATAAATAAATAATATTCAGGAGGACTTTTTTGATTATGGATGTTATATAATGAATAAGGAAAAGATGGGAGCCAGGAGGAAACTATACGGAGGAAAGGGAAGAGAGGCTAACACTTAAAAAATATTTTGTACGTACAGATCCTTTTCCCAATTAGTTTCTTTTTTTTCTCTAATAGTATTTTATTTTTCCAAATACATGCAAAGATAGTTTTCAACAAAACCCTGTGCTCCAAATTTTTCTCCCTTTCCTTCAGTTTCCCTACTCTCTAAGATATAATATAAATATCATACTGATTGCCTTTTCAATGAATAGGGGAAAGGAAGGAAGAAGGGAAAGAATGTGAAATTCAAAATTCTTTTTAAATGAGCTAAATATATATATATATATATATATATATATATATATATATATGTATGTATATATATATATTTTTTTTAAGGACACTAAATGGGACATTTCTTTGTTGAGGACTAGAGGAAAGCATGAAAGAGACAGAAGGTAACTAACTGGAGAGAGAAAAGAATTTGGGGGTTTGGGAGAAATCATGATTATAGAGACAAACAAAGATCTGAAGATAGAGATACCTAGGAATATAGGATGAAAAGTCTCTGCCTACCTCTGCAGGCTTGGGGGCTTGGAAGAGTGCTCCCTCCACCATTTTATGTTATTTCTTTTTTTGTCCACCATTTTAAAGATAATTCCTCCTAAATAAGATCTTGCTTGAAATAACTCCTTCATATCTTGTTTCATTCACTCACCTGGACAGGGACCGCTTAAGATGTCTCTTTCCAGTATCCATGGGGCTTCCCCTCGTTCCAATCTGCAGATGACTTCTGGTTTGAAAACTTGAAGCCCTGATTATAGAGAAAGAAATGGGAAAGTGGTAGAGACAGAAATCCATTTTATAATTCAATCCTAGAGCCTGTCTCTTCTGGGAAAAAAGGAGATGATCCAAGGAGCCAAGATCTCTGAAGGATGTGTTTTATTGCATTTCCAAGATATCTGGATAAATGAATCATGGAGAAGATTTGGGACCACAAAATTAATTTACTTGTCTCTTTCTTCCTTTTAATTAAGATGAGAATTACATCTTCAGTCCTATGAAATGAGATTTGGGAAAGAAAACCTGACCTAGAGGGAAGGCAGAGGATGGGGAAGGCAGAACTCTGCAAATTTTAGTCCTAAAAAGCAAAGAGAGAGAAGAGGAGGGTCAAGAATTCCCAAGCCCCTGCCAGTCAGATTTCCCAGAAACAAGAACTTCTTCATCCTGGAGAGTCTTCCTTACCCAGGGAGACCAGGTTCCGGTAGTTCTCTAGCATCACGTCTCTGTACAAGTTCTTCTGGGCAGGGTCCAGCTGTCCCCACTCCCCCTGGGTGAAATCCACAGAGACATCCTTGAAGGTCACCACTGACTCCTGCAACGTCAAACATATGTCTGTTATACAGGGATCCTCCCCCCATGCAGATTAGGAAGAGACAGATGGAAGCATTTATAATGGCTATTGCTCATGGTATCAGGCTTGAGGATTCCCAGTCAAATAGAAGGTTCACATTCACTTAGTACCCACTGTAGGTTAAGCACTAGGTCATGTAGGAGGCATCCAACAGGAAAAACCCAACTGTTCCTGCCCAACAGCCTACAAAGGAGAGAACCTGTGCAAATGCACAAAGATGGGAGATGGAAGGGGACCAGTCAGCAGGCCAACCTTGGTTAACCTGTAGAAAGTATGAGAAGGGATGATGGGAAAGAAGACTGCAAAAGTAGTCTGGAGACAGACAACAGAAGGCTTATCCTCTCAAGGTTTCCTCTCTGTAGGTCTTTAAAAACAAACTAAAGGTTTTGTGCTTCTTGAGTAAGGGAGTGACATAGACTAAAGCTGTAGAGATATCAGCTCAATTAAATTAAAATTAAAATGAGGACACTACCTAATTTGCAGGGATTGTGCCACATTGATCAGACCCCCAAAAAGTAAATGGAAAGGACTAGATAAAACGTTAACAAACAATCTGGAGAAACAAAAGGCAAACAAACTCAAAGAAAATTATAATGAAGATATGATACAATAAAATAGTCATCAGTAATATTATTCAAAATACTGGGTACTGGAGAGAAAACAGCCAAGTTGATCAATGGAGGAACTTAGATAAACAAGCTCAGACAGAGAGGTTTAGTCTTAGTGAACCATCTGATACCAGTTACTGGTACTCTGTACTCCTGGTTCCCAGCTCCTCAGGTAGATTGACAAATCTTGTCATTTCTGTTTTTACAATATACCTCCCTTTCTCTGCACTCCCCGAGATACAGCCCTAGCTCAAACTAGCTTCCTAGCTTCACAGGAACAGGCAAATTTGGAAGAGGAGCAGGTTTAAGGGGAAAGGATAGGAATTTTTTTTAGGACATGATGAGTTTCAGTTATATATGGGATATCTAGTTTAAGTTATTCAGTAAGCAACTTGTGATGTGGCTCAAAATTCAGGAGACAGTATGGGGCCAAATACGTAGATATGAATCATTTGCATAGAGATGATAATTAAACTCATGGGAACTAGTAAGTTCAGTTGGAGGCAGCTAGGCGGAAAGATAAAGAGAGAGCTGGGTTTAGTCAGGAGGACCTAGCTGTGTCAACTAATCTCTCTGCCTGTTTCCTCAACTATAAAATGGGGATAATAGTAGCACCTACAAATGAGGTGATATTTGCAATGCCTAACAAGTGCTTAATAAAACACTTGTTCTCTTCCTCCCTCCTAAGAAAGAGAGAGAAGAAAACAAACACGATCATGTCTCTTCCATTCTTTTTATTAAACGTTATTTTAAGAATCAGTTTTTTTCTTCTTCTCACCCTCCCAATACTGGGGAGAAGGAAAAACAAAAGAAAAGCAAAACTCTCCTAACAAACATGCAGAATAGAGCAAAACAAACTCCCACAGAGGTCCCAAGTGTTGATGGCTGCCTCTGAGTCCACCACCTCTCAGAAGGGGGTCGGCACTGATCTTTTAGAATCATGGGGGGCGGGGTCAATGCCCTGATCAGAGTTCTCAAGTCTTTCAAAGTCGTCTTCTTTACTATGCTATTACTCTCCAAATTGTTCTCCTGGTTCTGCTCACCTCACTCTGCATCAGATATCTGATTTTTCCTAGGCTTCTCCAAAATCATCCCTTTTATTATTTCTTACATCATAATAATATTCCATTACATTAATAGACTATAATTTATTCAGCCATTCCCTAATTGATGTGTCCTCCTTTAGTTTCTATTCTTTGCTACCAAAAAGAGCAGTTATCTAAACATTTTTGGACTCAGTAAACTTTCATCATCTCTTAGGCTATAGCAATAACTTTCCCAGTGAACCTGAAGCAAGTGAAATTTAATAAAAAGGTAAACTGAGGCACATTTCTCCCAGCAAAATTACCTTTTATCATGAAGGCTGATAACCTGAGAATAAGATGGCTCAAAGGCCTGCCTCAGTTTACACCAAATGTCCAGAACTTGAAGCTGCGACTCACTTTACAAGCATTAAACTAACAATGACCGTCTCCTTCTCCTCTGTGACCAGGGAGTATTCACTGAGCTTAACTGTGAGGTCTAGAGATAACCAGGGATGTTTGGACATCCTTGAAAGAGAACCCGGTGACTAAAGATATTAGCTCCAACATCCCCCAAGGTTAGCTAAATTCCTTGAGGCAAAAATAGAACGGGCCTAGCAAGAAAATTCTATTTCTAAACTTAACCCTTTACAAGCCAGCTGAGTTCTAAATGAAGAACTTGGGCAGCTGCAGGACAAAGTCAATTATCGGTGATTGGATCTACGATCCAAGATCAATACTGATCATTTCAGAACCCATTCAGAGGTCTGACCACATCACCCTTCCTGGAAATCCTGGGGCTCTCTATTAGCCTGATGGACACCTAAAGCCCCCTAAAACCTGGCTCCTCCCTATTCTTTCCATCCTCCACAATCCTGCTGGCCCAGCTGCGGTCATCTAGAGTCTGTGCCTTAGCTGCAGGGCTTCCAGGGAGCTTTTCCCTCCTCTCCTCCACCTCCTAACTCAATGGCCTCCTTCCTCTCTCAGCTCTAACGCTCCTTTCCGCGGGAGACCTTTCCACAGAAGGCTCCCCTCTTGTACCTCCCTACAGAGTTGATTAAAGGTCACTGAATACAGGCTCTTCACTTTAGAGATGAGGAGATTAAGTCCTAGAGCTTCGTGGATCTGCCCAGGAAGTACGGAATCAGGACCTGATCTTCCAGACTCCAAGTCTGGGGCTCTCCCCACTGCCCCTCGTTGCCCCCCTCACTCTGCATCTTGCACATACACACTCTGGCCTCTCCCATTACATCAAAAGCTCCTTGAAGACAGGGGGCGAATTCTGCCTTTCTTTGTATTTCCAGAAATCAGGTCAGAGCAGGCCCACAGGAAGCAAATGCTTGTTGGTTAGCTGCTGACACCGGGTGGAGTCTCTGAGAGGGCACGGTCAGACATGGAGGAAGAGGACAAAGACAGTAACAGAGTTCATGGCAAGCCACAGCAGGGGGTTGTGGAGGAAGAGGATGGGCCCAGGCAACCAAAGTGGCCTAAGGAGCTCACGGGGACTCTGAGGATGGGAAGTCTTTCATTGGGTGAAGAGCCCGGGAGCCAGATGGCCCCGGGGGAGAGGAATTCCACATGGAAAGTGCAGACTGCACCATGTTTAACATCTACTGGGTTACTTGCTGTCTAGGAAACAGGGGAAGGGGGGAGTGGGAACACAAGATTTTGCAAAGGTCAATGGTGAAAAAATATCCTTGCCTATGTTTTGAAAATAAAAAGCTTCAATAAAATAATAAAAATAAGACTGGAAGGAGACACCTTGCAGAGAGATAAAATGGATAATTTTATATAAAATTAAAAGTTTTTTGTTCATTTAATGAATAACTAATTTAATAAATTCATAAATTTTAATTATAAATTTAATTAATTACTTTAATAATTAATTCATTTAAGGAATAAAATCAGGCTAGCTACATTAATTGAGAAGCATTAAGCAGGGGAATATCTCTGTAGTAAATCTCTCTGCTACCTGGGATATA